>NC_061524.1:3982500-4132500 GCF_022379125.1 Scophthalmus maximus | reverse complement strand
TCATCTTACTCCTCCTTAATCTTGTCATCTGGTATAGATATTTCTGTGAACAGAAAGATTGGGGTTCAGTGATCAAACTGATTATTGGTTTAATACATTTTAAACAACAAATAGAGGAGATGTTAGCTGAGGGTTAACTTTCCTTATTCCCTCATCATTTCCAATGTATGATTTTTAAGGTTTTACGGTTTCACACACTGTAAGTCATTCATATTATATTAATCGTACGACTGTTTCAAACTGTTTAAAACAAGAAACCAAATATATTAACAAACCGGGGGACACCTAATGAGAATAAGTAACAAAGGGAGTATAAGTGAAGAAAGGAAGAAACCCTGAAAGCAGCTCGCACAAAGAGGAACAGTGAGACTGCGGCAATTACTGAGATTACTGCAAATATTACATCCAACCAAGAAACGCTACCATAATATCTGAAATAATGAGCATTCTTTATATCTCTCACGTTGATAAAAAAAGAAACCCAGTCTAAACTGTCAATGACCCTGCTTGGAAATGTTCATCAAAAGCTATATATTTTTTTTGCGAGTGGGACTTGTTTATCCAGATGAACAAACTTTGTCGAGCTTCGGGACGCAGCAGTGTGCATCCGCAGGGGTGTGGCCTCCCGCCGGTGTCCTTCAGCAAAACACCAAGTTGAGACAGTTTCAAATCCCCGGTATGATACAGGACCCTGATGCCGAGGCAGTTTTTCTTTATGATTCGTCCTACTTTTTCCACTTGTTTCATTGATTTACTGCAAATAAAGTAATATATCTTTAACATATAGTTTTCGATCTGCTGCCAATCATTCGACCCAGAGTCACGAATACAGACATTTTAGCCGTGTCCCAGTTCAGGGGCGGTCTCCTCCGGAGGCTACATTGGACTCGGCCGGCCCGTTTCCAGGGGCTCCTTCAAACACGGCCGACGAATGCGTCCTCCCAAATCCCGAGCAACGGAGGATCCAATGGGTGGATCCAGAGCCGTCTAGTGAGAGTCGCGACAACTCCCTTCGCTCCAATGGACCAGTCCCCCCCCCGGCCACGGCGGATCGCGGATAGCCTCTCAACAGGTCCCGGAAGTGAGCAGCAGCGTTAGAGTAGCAGCAGAACGGATCAATGCACCGTCTGTGTTGCACTTATGAAGGGTAAGACGTTTAAATCATCAGATACATCAAATCCAAATGATTTAGGAAAACGATTTGACTAACTACGTAGAGGAACTACATCGGCCTGCTGTATTGTAAATTGACACATTTATTGACTACTTATTACCAAAAATCACGTTTCTGTCTCTCTGAATAATGGATTCGGAAATTGCGCGCCGAGAACTATCGGAGGTCTACATGGGTCCGTCGCTGGCCGACAGCTGTAGGCATGGAACGCGCTGGTGACGGCAAAACAGGAAATACGCCTAATTTGGCGTCGGCCGCCGCTTTTCTGACGCGTCACGGTACACCTATAGGTTTAATGCCTTTTACCTTCTTCATTAAAACCTGTGATTTAATTAGAGTCTTCTTAATATGATAATATATGCAATTCTATAATTCAATTCCAGGCCTTATTTTTTGGTGGCTTAGTCTTAATAAAAAGTGCAAACTAGGTATAAAATCCTGAACTCGACAACCAGGAGAATGAACTCAAACACCAGCAACAGAGATGAATACAGCATTCTCATCGTTACAGCGGGATCAGCCAGATCATGTCCTTGGCAAATGTGAGGTTATACCACATGTAGTGTGTGTGTGTGTGTGTGTGTGTGTTTCCATCCCTCTGCATTGTCTCAGTCTGCGTCCGCTTATCTGTTTGATGACTCAGCGTCAGACACAAGATTAGAAACTGTCCCCCCCCCCCACACACACACCCTCATTGCTCTCTTTCTTTCCATCCCTCTTTCTTTTTTCCATTTCTGTTTTTAGAACCAGAATTTGCAGTGCTGTTATTTTTTTTATGAAGCCGCCGCCGCCGCCGCCGCCGCTGCTCGTTAGACATCGGCACTTTTGAAGAATCTGATGCGGAGAATGTGGGCAAATTTTCCCAAACAGATGCGTCTCTTTGAGGATTTCTATACCGAACTAGGTCACAGAGACATTTCCTTACAACGGCAACGTCCCATGTGAATAATCGTTGCTAATCTGGCAAATATGACCTTATAAAAGGTTCTCTTTGGTCTTTTAGTTTGTCCTCTCCTTCCTTTGCCTCCCACATGTCCTTTCTGCCTGAATCGGTGGAATTGCACATTTGACTTGTCACGTGTGCACGTCCACAAATAACGTAGGAGACAACGAGATGCTGAGAGAGGTTAAAAACCTCCCTCCTCATCCCATGTGATTTGTATCTCGAGCTACAAAATGTCACGTCGCTCACGGTGGATTCAAACACATTCTAAAATACTTTGAAAGGTCGAGAAGAGTCGAAATGAAATAGCTTATTTTCAATCATCTGCAATTTAAAGTTTTGGTATTCAGATATAGTGGCTTGCAGGTGGTCCCGCTGCTTGCAGGTTAATCCCGTGACCCTCAAAAGATCGTGCACAAGTACACTCCCAGAGAGAAGATGAGAAACGAGAGGCGAGGTGAAGGTGGCACGGACGTTCCTACAGTAAATTACAGCGAGTTGATATAAGGCGTGGGGACATTTTGAGTGCCGAGTCAATGTCACTGCCGCTGCCGCCGCCTCGGGACGGTGAAACGTTCCCACCGTGAGTCGTCTGGAGAACCAAACTTTTGAACAATATCCAATCAAGAGCTTTTAACGACATCAATACAGCTTTCGTCTACAGGAAATAGCTTGTGTGTGTGTGTGTGTGTGTGTGTGTCTCTCGAGTTTTAGCTTTCACATTTCCCCAGATCTGAAAAGGCTGGATGTAACACAGCAAGATCATTCGTCTGCAAGGTTCATTTTCTGTTTCCCCGTCCGTCGTGTCCTCAGTTCGACTTCGGGGCCCCAATCTTACACCCGGCACAAAGGTGTGCCAAGGACAATCTCCAAGTGTCTGGTGTCAGACCCACCGTGTTGTTTGAAATAGCTCCATGCTCCCGCGCCCAGGAGTCAGTCGCATTTCTATCTTTCCCCAGGCAAAAGGAAAGCAGCAGAAACCTTGCCAGTATTTCCGCGTCTTCAAGATACTAATGCACCTCTTTCTTATTACCTTCCCGAATCCTCAACCGTCACAGCCACCCGCAAAGCGCACGCGGCTTTGAAAGTGAATGCGAGGCGGCACTTTGATTGGTTTATGGCATTTCACTGCCTGCCTTTACTCCCCCCTTGATTTTAAACTGACAAAAGTGGATTTGAATTCACCTTAAATACGCTTGGGACGCATGAGCGGAGATGCTTAATATAGAGCTGCAGGCCAGTCACTGAAGTGGGAAAGGACAATCGCTGCCATAGCGAACATACACAGGAAGGTTGGAGTTGTCACGGCCATGACCTCATCTTTATTTATACAGTTTCCTATCAGGTTGGATGATGTCGCGGCTCATTTCCCTGATCTAAGCTCGTAAGGGTGTGTTGTCAGGTCACTCCTGGAGCCCGAACATCCCACCAGAGACGCCTGGATGAGTGCGATCTAATCTCCACGTGTTTACAGTTCACACACACGGAAGAGTGGCGGCGAAGTGAAGCAGAGGGCGCGAGCTGCCGAACCACTTTAACCTTCACGGATTCCAGTGCACGTTTTTTTTGTTAAGGCTTCAACACTTTAGCGAGCGCGCGCACACACACACAAACACACTCCACGGGTCCGGCTGTCCGCGGCGAGAACCTGGACGTCCGTGAAGCACAAGGCGAGCTGAGGCATCGACAAGTCTGCCATGCGGCGAACACGGAGGCCCCGGAGCGGCCAGGATAAATTCCCCCTGCGGCGCTTTGAAGGTGCAGTGTTTTCCTCGAGGCGGAAAGAGATTCATTTCTAAAACTCCCGACAGCCACTTTTCAAAAGGAAAAATAATCCAAATGAATATCAATGCGGAATTAATCAATATTTATATCAGCGTGAAAAATTGTGCCAGGCGGTAACTCCTCCCACTTCAGCTGGGACTGTAATCTCCCTTAATGAAGAGGAGTTTCGGTGACATTCAGAAGTGCTTCTCAGCAGAATGTAGATTCGACGGATTCAAATTAATCATATGGCCAATGATCTCGCCTCAATCGGTGATTATTGCAAGTTCTACTTTACAGAGTAAGGTTGTTAAATTGCTTGACAAGCAGACTGGATTAGGAGAGCTTCACAAAACTCAGATATAAACATTTAAGAAGCTATATTTTATATTATTTATATTTTAGTGAAACCACCATTTATGTTGATTATGGCAGTGGACAGGAAATAAGTACAGTACAATACATTTAATGTTGTGGCAGATCGTTGCATTTTTGACATGACGTCATGAAAAGTAGCTACAAAATCAGACTAAAATCCCACTCATGGTTCAGAATGAACTCGTTAGACACAGGCCATGATCGACATGACACCAATCTGTCACAACACAACTTTGTGATAGTTATTTGTAAAAACATCTTCTTTTTTTTTTTTTTTAAAGATGCAGCATGTCATGGGACAGGAGGCAATTATGTCCTCTCTTCGTTCTCACCGACTCTCAATTACTCCCCTTCTTTAGTGGTCCGCTGTGCCTGTGAAACACTGTGATTTAATTATCTCGCTGTGCTCCATGGATTGTGCAGAACACGGCGAGAGAGACACTTCAGACATGTCACGCCGCCGTGAGGGGAATGTCAGCCCGAGCCCTTTTGTGTGCGAGATGCATGTTATTGAGCGCCGGCGGTGTCATTTTACCCTCTCTCGGAGAGCGTCTGTCTGTTTGTGTGTGTGTGTGTGTGTGTGTGTGTGTGTGTGTGTGTGTGTGTGCGTGTGCGTGTGCGTGTGCGTGCGTGCATGTTGGTTCCCAGGAGAAGTGGGGGGGCCTGTTGGCTGGCAGGGTTTGCCCGGTTGTCGTTGTCGTCGTCGTTGTCGCCGCGCCTGGAGCAGCCTCTGGGACAATCTGGCCTCTCTGGAAAAGATGCTCCCGCTGTAGCGACATCAGAGCCGCGCAACGCGGGAGGAAATCCGGAGAGAGGCGAGAAACGAACCCCCGCCAGAGCTGCTGGAACAATGACGCGGCGCGGAGCATTGGGACGGTGTGAAAGGTCAAGTGCACGTTCAGACCGCAGCTGTGCTTCACTAGTCAGGGACATTTCCTCATGCTTTTCAATGAGAGGAAACCGCCTCGGTGTTACTCAAGGCCGTAACTGTGGACGCCTGTAGAATCTCTTCATATTCACCAATAGCCCACACCTGTTGCATCCATCACAGCTCCATCGCTTCGTCTTGCGGATTTAAAGGACCTAACTGCCATATGCTACTGAACACGCAACACATCCTTAATAAAGAAAAACAACAAGCGCAGCAGCCGCAGTTAATGCACAAGATTAGAAATGCGTACTGACACAGAGGAAAGCAAACAAGAGAGAAAAATCGTCGTTGAAGATAAAAGAGGAATGCTGAGACTAAACCTCCCCGGCGGTTGTATTTATTAATGGCTGGCTGCTCTGTAGGTGGGAGCCGAACTTATTAGTGTTATTCTTCACCGGAGATGTCGCACCCGCGCATTTATACACATTAGAAGCCAGCGATAAAAGGAAACATAATATCCAGCTCCTGTCCATACGAATCGAGACCTGTGGGAAATAAGGCGGCCTCATGAAGGCCACCTGTCCGCGCTTGCAGCCGGCAAAGGGGGTTAATGAGATGTGGCGAAATTGCTCGTCGTTGTTGTCTCGTTACCGCCTCGACTCAACTCCGGGGGGGGGGTAGGCCGTTCCAAAGTGTTCGGTACAACCGGCAGACGGGAGGACTTCCTGAAAAGAGTTGAGAAGTTTGAAGATGTGGTGGTCGTGCAGTGTCCTCCAGCTCTCAGTCAGGCCCCTCCCTCCCTCCCTCCCACAACTCCAAATATGGTCACTTCTGGTTCCAAATAACCAAAAATGCCAAACTCGAGGCTTCAAAATGGCTGTTCACAAAACAATGGGTGACGTCACGGTGGGTGGCCACTTGGTCTAGCCCCCTCCTTCTTGTTGTGCATGGCAATGCAACTTTGTGCAATTGTCAACCATAGTCTTTTCCTGATTGAAATGCTAAAGGGACAGCTCAGTGATTTTGAAGCGGGGTTTTTATCCGGTAACGTTTTAAAATGTGGCAGAGAGGACGTTTTCCGGTGGTCCCCTCTCTGCAACAGTGGGACTCAGACTTTCGCTTCTTCCACTTCTCCTCCAAAGTCCGTTAAGTGACATCGCCGATCAGCGTCTCCATGAGGCGACATGTTAACTATGCATGAGTAACTCGTACAGCCCCACTGCAGAATCACTGAGCTATCCCTTTTAAACCAAACGATTTAACAGCAGCACCAATGCACCGTACTGTTTTTGTTCGATGAAAGTCGGTGTCTGTCGAAACTGCTCCAACGGCAGGAATTCTATTACTGAGTGGAAGCAGTGGCTGAAAGCAGCTTTTTGGAGGCTTAGCTGAGGCCATGTCAGTGTGACATTCCAATCCTGTCACATCCACTCTCCTCCTCCACCACCACCACCACCACCACTACGTCTTTATACTCTCTGCTGTCTCCAAATCCAGCAGAACAAATATTCAAGATGTTCAACGCTTGATTCAGTGTCACTAGCTTCATCAAAACAGACATTATCACTTTGACGCCTTCTTGCTCAGATTTGTTCTGTGAGTGACTGATTCGAGTTTGTTCTGTGCTCATTCCTAATGAACCGGCTCAGCATTCAATTCATGCTGACAATGTAAATATATTTGACTTCAGTTGTAACAGAGGCTGAACGGAGGGAACAGACGTCAATTAATATGTGCAGCGGGTGGAAGGTTTAAATAAACTGCGAACAGTCAACAGCGAAGGGGGTCATTTGAAACCGGCCGGTGTTTCCACCAGTTTTGAGCGGAGCCATTGTGAATCACGGTCGCGCCGTTGAAGGATGACGACACGGCTGCGAGCATGAGCTCTGCTATTGCTCATATTTTCTTAACTTTCATTGAGCATGGATGAATATCTCAGCATAAGGAGATATGGACAACTGTTACGTGCAAGTTGAATGGTATGTAGAGCTGCAACAGTTAATCGATTATTTGATTAGTAATCGACGACTAAATTAATCGGCAACTATTTTGATAATCGATTAATCGGTTATTTTTAGTAGTTTTCATGGCAAATGAGTCAAAATTCTCCGATATATGCTTCTAAATTGTGAATATGTTCTGGTTTCTTTGCTCCTCTGTGACAGTAAACCAAATATCTTTGGTGTGTGAACAAAACCAAACATCGTCTTGTGGTTTTGGGAAACACGATTCACCTTTTTCACCATTTTATGACGTTTTATGGACCAAATTTAGTCAAACGGTTCAAAGTTTGGTGCACACACCAGAACCTACTAGTGAAAGTTTGTGAGCCTACATGATCCCTTACTCTGATGCTAGTACCTTTGAATGTTGTGAAAAAAAATGAGTATGTCCCAGGAATATAAGATTGCATATCTTTAAATCAGAACTGCTTTAATCATGTAGATACTAAAAATACATAGTTTCCTAATGGTATTCTGTTCTGATTGTCAGATTTTGCAGTATAACCTCTAACTTATAGTTGGCAGTTTGGCCTCGTCCTCTCTCGTCAGTAGTTTACATGCGAGTGGTTATCTGGGAGCATGTGACCTCTGTTAGGAGGCTGATCTGTAGTTCCTACTGTGTGCAATGGCGGGGAAGGGAAAATCAATCGCACGCAACGATTTCATCTTGTTGTTACGGAGGTTCGGAGAATGGAAATTGTAACACAGGGGCAATTTGCTGCACTCGATGCTCTGCCATTTTGAAAAAAACACACTCTGCAATTGGCCCCAGCCGCCCCCCATTGGCAGACGGAGCGCTGCCTGTTTGAATGTCACATAATGTATGTGAACACATTTTGTACATTCACACACACACACACACACCGCAAGATTTCCATCAGTGTGTAAACACACTACTCCACACAGACACGCACACACACTCCCCTACACGTAGACCTGTTGTTGTCCCAGAGTGTGCGGTCGTCGCATCTCAGCGGTACACATTTGACCAGGCGGCCTCATATAGGCTGTCATTTTCCTTCTTTTCACGCTGATTTTGTCAATTTTTTTGTCTGTCCTGAAACACAACAAGCCTCTGCGAAAGCTGAATACAAGCGTGATGGAAGCGAAACCGGTACGAAGAAGCGAAACGACGGAGATAAGAATCTGCATCTGTCAGACAGAACTCCCACCTCCAATAAGGTGACATAATCCCAGCCCATATTTACTCAGCTTCATCTCTAATGTTGGAGTATAGGGGTGGTGTACACACACACACACACACACACACACACACACACACACACACACACACACACACACACACACACACACACACACACACACACACACACACACACACACACACACACACACACACACACACACACACACACACACACACACACACACACACACACACACACACACACACACACACACACACACGGGCCACAGATCGCATGCCACTCGTGTTAACACGGTGTCAAAATATGTGTCTGAAGCTTTCCTGTCTTTTCATACCATGTCGCATATAGAGTGCGAACCACCCCGACAGCGAGACACTGATGATGATTTGGTTACACACACACACACACACACACACACACACACACGACTTCAGAGGCCACGATACCGACATGACAGGTGAGGCTCCAGTGGTCTAAATGCTGATGTACAGAAGATATGTATTCAGCCACGGTGTTTCCTCACGGCACACTGGGACACGGCGAGCGGGATCACGGCGCCTCCCGCGATGTCTTTCGAGTCTGTGCCTGCACGGCGACGTGTACAGAAGACGCTGTCAAAATAACCACAGCGATGTCTCTGAGGTGTCTTTTTAACAATGCCCCCCCCCCCCCCCCCCACATATTTTAGTGTCATAGCTTGCTTAAAAAAAAATGATACCACACAAGGACATACGAGAGGACATTACTGATGTGTTCACAATGGGTGTCCAGGGAAACATCTGTGAACATCTGTACCACAGTCCGCACCAATCCATCAAGGCCATTTCACTGCAGAGCACCAGAACGGCTCTTACACACTGAATCCAGGGCCGAAAACAAGTCAAATGGTCAACATTTTCATAGGATGACATAAAATATGCATTGATTAATTCACAATATTAGCATTTGCGTCGAGTAAAAGGTTATAAATCATACTCCTGTGGCCTGTAGCCTTTGAGCCGCACAGTAAAACAATTTTCCGACCCGGCGTAAACTAAACCAAGATAAAAAAGGGCAATGAAAAGTCCTTTCATTTGCCGTCATTTCCTCAGGCGGTTTCTTTATTTGCGACGCAAAGCCAGCGTGTTCAACTTGGAACAGCCTGTGCCGCGTCCACGATGCCCGGCTGCTGCGAACATTACAAATGACTACGTGGTATAATCCTGCTTAGCGTGATGAGAACTATTACACAGAGTCAGTCTAATGTTTGATTGTGTGGGTGAATGAACATAAACTTGCCGACAGCAGTGGTTACTTAACTTCCGCAACCAACGTGTGCTTGCGCATGTGTCGTCGAGGTGTGGGGCCTGGTGCTTAGACAAATACATTTACAATCCTCTGCCTGGACACCATCAGTTAACAAGATAATAAACACAGACGAACACAAGAAGTCTTTGTTCGGACTTCAGATCAAGATAAAGTCAGTCCCTGGAAGCCAAAAATAATAAGGTATAATCTGCTTGGGTTGTGGATAATTGAAGGAATGGTTATCTCCTCCATATCTCGTCCACAGGAAACTACTTAAGGAACTGCCACAGCCCAGCTCAAGGCAATTCCCCTTTAACAGCCTTTAGGAGAATACGTTTATGACGACGGGTTCTTTTCAGACACTGCCGGTTGATGAAACCCTCGCCCAGGAGAAATTTAATATCGAGAAACATATATTGGAAGGGGGCAAAGGCCACAGACAGAGATGTCTCAGACGACAGCAGGCGGACCTCAGAAAATTTCCGAGCACTCGGCCCTTTAGTCACTCCAACCTAAGGCTGTTGGTTGTATAATGAAATCCAGTCGCAGCAGTGAAAATACAGGAGAGTTCACTTCTACACACTGGTTCTTTACGAACAGTGAGAAAAAAAATCTTTACTAAAATCACACTGATTTTCGAGGTCAGTATCCTATCCTATCTATCTACTATCCTATCCTTTTTACTTGGGTCAAGAGAAAATGCTAAATATTGTTAATCCATTCATTTCAGTTCAAGTACTTGAGGAATAAATGTTGAAATTCCAAAAGCTTTGTAATGTTTGTTTCATCATTTTGGACTCATTGGCTCTTTCAGATAGGCAAATGTCTGTGATTGGCTCAACTGCAAACTCTTTAGCTGTTGCTGTTTTAAATGTGTTCAACGTCGACTTATAGCAAGCCGTTAGAGGAATAATCCCTGTTTGGAAAGTCTTACACTCACGAGTTGAATGAAAGTTTGGTGTTTTTCCATCAAATATGACGCCAACGGCCAGGAAAATGATTAGCCTAGCTTAGCATAGAGACCGCCCAAACACAGGCCAAACAATACAGGCATTTATTTTTAATTAAAATCATTTGAATCCTTTTTAACGGCCAATATTGTAGCAATGTCATTTGTGGCTATGTGCGGAGAGTTGTGTGGCCGTATCTCAACCCGTGTGTCCGCCATCGACACACACACCGCCATCGACGGCAAGTGGTGTAGTGTGAACTGCACAGCGATTCCGACGACTTGGAGAGTCATGTAATCCGAACATGGCATTACTCTGTGGTTTTTACATCAGACAATACGTGGAACAGAGAGGGGGAAGTAGAATCGTCCACGCCGTTGGCCTTCGGCATCATCTGCCAACCACAATGGATTGGATCGGTCGGTCTGTTAATTGGCCCGGTGCGTCTGCCAACGATTGGAACGGCATAATGAAAGGGTAAATAAAGCGTGTGTGGAAAATGATTGGAAGATTTGGGCTCTTCACGCCAGGCCTTGTGCGTTGGTGTTGTTGTTGTTATCCGAGTCTTACTCACAGCGGAGTGAGTTGGATCAGGGTTATCTGATAAAACTGACAAATTAACCCTCCGAAATGGAAGCTAATGCCGCCTCCGAGGAGAGTAACGCTAGCCCCGGGACAAAATCAGGGTTAGAGTCAACTTCACTCTGACACACTGTGAAGTCAATGTGCCGGGGGCCGAGGGCTTTTTCAGAAGGAGCTGCTTGGGGCCGGTTGATCTGTTCACCAGTTCATGAAGGAAGTGAAGTGTTTTATATATTTCTGGTTTATTTATATATATGTAAAAAAAAAAAGAAGCAGTAGACAGCACACACTTTTGTGGTTCTATTTGCGATGCTGATTGTCTGCGGTGTGTGGATTGGGTTTGTTAAATGCTTTGAAATAAATGCGCCAATGGAAAAGACAAGTACGACAAACGCAAAAGGGGGAAACAAGAAAGCAGCAAACCGACGGCAAAGAACAGCTGTCAAACGCAGATATGTGTGTGTGTGTGTGTGTGTCATGAGATGGGTAGAAGATATCTTCAGTACACAGCCCGTGTGTGTGTGTGTGTGTGTGTGTGTGTGTGTTTGATGCGTGTGTGTGTGTGTATGTGTGTGTGTGTGTGTGTATTTTTGATGCGTGTGTTTTTGATGCGTGTGTGTGTGTGTGTGTGTGTGTGTGTGTGTGTGTGTGTGTGTGTGTGTGTGTATCAAAGAAGCAGACAGGCCTGCGTGAGCGTTTTCCCCGTTGATGTATGAGGAGGAGACCGATTCTGTCAGCTGTGAAAATGAATGCACGTCCGTGCTTACGGTCTTTTTGTGCCGTACACAGAGCGAGTGGTCGTGGTGCAAACGTCACATAAAGGGGGGAAAAAAACATTATACATCATGTACGCGCCCGCGAAATTGCCTGCTGTGACGCGTCTGTGCAGTTGCACGCGCGACGCCGGGTGACACAATATCATCCGACGTGACCCATGGGCGCGTTCGTCCCTTTATCTTCTTCGTGAAAAGCGTACAAACGATGATGAAGACGGTGCCTTGGACTCTTCGTCATTCCGGAGTCATTAGGAGGAGGTTCTGTGTGCTTAGGAACTATACATCAACTTGTCAGACGCCCATAGCTGAACATTATGTGGGAGTGTTTTCGTAAAGTTCATACGATTTAAAATTGCTCCCTCCATCTGCTACGTTTACCTCTACGGTTTGATTCAGCCCCTGCTCGTGTGACAAAGACACGTGGACAAATGAAACGCCGACAGAGATCAGGGCCGCTGGAGAATTTAGACTCCGGTCCAGTTGGAGGGAATCAAACCGTCTTCGCGGGCCTTAATTAAACCTCTACCCCCTAAATCCTGGGATAGACGCGAGGTTGGCAGAGTCGTCGTCCGGATGGTCGGATGAATCCGTTAAAGGTCACATAATCCCAGTCTAAGCCTTTTTCTAACTTTTTCTGCCGGCGAGCAGAGGAGTGAGAATGCGTTTCTGAGGCCTTTTGGTTTCTTTCAAAACCTTTCCTTTGGTGGAGAACCCGCTGTAATCGGATAAAGTACTCGTGAGAAAGGGAGAAGGGCAACGCGACGGACTGGCGACCCTTACCCGTTAAAAGAAAAACGGGTTGTGCCCCGGAACGGGCAATAGGAGTAAATTACGGCTGCAACTAACAATTATTTTCATTTCCTCGATACCATAAAATGGCGAAAAATGTCCATCGTGTTTCCCAAACCCAGAGATGATGTTTTGTTTTGTACACACACCAAAGATATTTAGTTTACCGTCATAGAGGAGCAAAGAAACCCAGGAAATATTCACATTTAAGGAGATGAAATCATGAATTTTGACCTTTTTTTTTTTAATTTTGATTTGATCAAAAATAGTAGGAGATTAATGTAGTGGTCCATTTCTATTCGATTAACTGTTGCAGCTCGAGAGTAAATAACTAACTATAATAAATATTTAAAGTTGTGGTTTTTCTTATCAAACTCAAGCACTGATTTAGAGGAAATTGTCTGATTTGTATTTTGCCATTCGACCAGGATTCAAATGCAGGCGACTCTCTTACCGGCCACCGACGAAGCAGAAGAGAATTGTCTTCAACTTAGGGTTTAAATGACCCTTAATGACTATCTTATTATCTTCTTGCAGGGGTCACTCACGGACTTTAGAGAGACGAGGGCCCTTTTTTCTTTTTCTAACGAAAGCCGGGCTATGATCAGAGTCATCTTATTATTGTGGCTTTGCTCATGTGGCAGCCGTAAATTAGATTTGAAACCCCGTTTGATGAGACAGATAAGGATGGGGAGGAAAGAAGGCATACACAAAGGGGAAACAATGCCAGCCGACAGGTGGCTGGGGCCTGTAATGTTCATGTTTTGTGGTTTTACATACATTTTCCATTTACCACATCATACGTTGGGCATTAAAAAGGTGTGAACCAAGAAGCTCATGTTTAAGCTGTCAGACGCAGGCGGTTGTTGAGCGCGACGGTGAATGTGGCGGCATCAGGACGTGAAGGCTGGGACAGTGAAGTAGGAAAACGCACATTTGCAGAGCTTAGCGACGGATGCGAAGAGGGATTAAGACCGAAATAATACAAATACTTGATGCACCCAACAAAAGGTACAGTGCAAAGCACACATGCAAAGATGCACAGATGTAATCCCGCCGGTAACGTTGAGCCTCTGTGTCTAACAGTTTCGTTTCATTTTGACAATGGCTCGGCGGTTGAGAACGGAGACGGCCGTTTGGTCTGGTCAGACTAATAATCAAACGCATCAAGGACTGACGCAATAACCCAGCTTCTCAATTCTGAGCACGGAATTTAACATGCAACATTTAGTTTCTGGAGCATTTTTACATTCTACATTAAAGAAAACAGGCTGCGATGTTCACGATGCGTGATCATCTTCTCTTTTGTTCGGGAAACTAAAACACAGTTGTGATAGCACAACTAAATACTTCTGGTATCTCTTTTCCCTTTCCCATACAGCACATTTCCTCTCCTGCGTTTCCTTTAGTCTCTTGTGTTGTGTCCTTTGTGTGCCGTCATTTTTTCCCCTCGTCTTTTGCTCCCCTCGATCGTTTCTTCTGATGTTGTTATTTCACCTTCATCTCTTAGGAGAATGCGTTGAAAACACTGCGAGGGAAAGAACTGTTTGAAAGCACAATCGCTGCAGAGGCTGATTTATTAACACAAAGGGATTTTCTCTTTTTGGGTGATGTATGCTTTTGCTCGACTGATCGCGCACAACGGGTGGCATGTTGTGCGCCAAGGCCAAGGCCACACAGCATGCGGGACAGTTAGTGCGTGGAAAGGTGTGGGAGAGGAGACTTTGGCAGCATGATGAATGCCCAGGCTAAAATTTAACTAAACATTTTTGCATTCACTCGCAACCTTGACTACTACTGCAAAGTCAAAAGACACATATTCCCATGAAAATATATACATGTGCATGGGAAAGTAGTCAAAAGTCTCTTATTAATCATTACTACTTATCTCAATATTTTCAATTCAGAGGTCCAATCAAAGCATGCAGTTTGCCTCCACGAGTACACGACCATATCTCCTCTGTGCGTTTGCCGAGTCTAGCGCCATGCAAATGAACAACAACGTGGCCAGCTGACGTGCAGACGTATTCACCCCACGTCCATCTGTGCGGCAGACGAACGGTAAGCGTTTCCTGATCCGGGGACCACGGCCCAGCTGCTGGAGAGCCGGCGGACCCCCCCCCCCCGGCGGTCGAGGGACGCGGGGTGTCGTTATGATGTGCTGATTGCTGAGCCCCTTGAGGCAAATTTGTGATTTATGATCCTGGGCCAAATATACGACTCGACTTACACAGACTGCGTTTCCAGGCAACAGCCCACACTTTCAGACATCGTAGCCACACACACACTTTGTTCTCTGCTCGGAGAGCCGGCACTTCAGAGCTTCTGGAGCCTTTTGTTGGAAAGCATTCCGCATGCCGCCTGCTTCGATGTACATCTTTGAAATGTATTTCACCTGTCCCCCGCTCCTACTCCAGGCTCAAATCCGCGTGGCAGGAAACCGGAGAGCGCACCGCAGGCGTCAGGGCCGAGTACTCGACCCGAAGCCGAACTCACAAACCTCCCGCGAAGAAAAACACAACTGGAGGATCGCCAAAAGGAACTCTTGACGTCTGCTGAGCTACAGTCCAGTCCAGCCGAAAGCAAAAGAGAGAAAAAAGACGGACATGCAACGGAACGAACAGAAGGGCCTCTCCCTCGCACTTACCCTCTGCTGGAGGGGTCAAGGCCCTCGGGCAGTAGCGTGCCTTGCAGTTTCCCGCAGCCTCGGGCCCTCGCTGAGTTTCTTTTCTTGGGAGGAAGAGACGCGGAACTTTTGCAGCTCGGCTGGCCGAACGTGTTCACATGCTGATTTTTCTTTAGTTTCTGTGGCAGAGTTTGAAATGGAGTTTCATCGCCGACACCCCTCGGCAAAGTGACCTATTCTAGACACGAGTTCCACACGGACCAGTGGGCAGCAGGGTGACCGGACTTGTCCCTTTTGTCCCCAACAAACTTGAATTGATTGTAACGAAAGATGTTTTTAAAGCAGAATTTCACACAGCATGGACACCGAGTGACCTGCTCTCCCGGGGGCTATATATTCTCTTTTCAGTTTATACCGGTCAATAAAAGATTCCTTGCACCCGCTGCAGAAGAACTCCTGGACCAGCACGGCGAATTTGGAGTAGGGTTGGCAAAGGATTTGGTGTTAAGGATGGAGAGAACTAGTTCTGGCCAGTATTGGATGGTGTTGTGGGGGGAAACCATGCGGTAACATGTAACAGAGCTAACCCTGCACACGATTTGTCTCTCCCCGTTTTCATTTTATTCACTGGAAACCATGTGTGTCCTTCAAACCTTCACCAGGTCATTCGCAGAAAGGCCCTTTATTTCCCGGGATGCAAAGAGAACAGAGTTCAGCCGTAAGGGCTGGTGTGAGATCTGCAGATCCAGTATGAGTAAGCGTAAACTGTTTTGAGTATAAACACACACACACACACACACACACACACACACACACACACTCACTTATAGGATTCATTTAGTGGAAGGAAGGAAATACGAACAAACGTGCAAAACACACAGTAATGATTTTCCCACGGTGTTGTGGGATCAGTAATGAGATTCCCCTGTGACAGCATCTTGGTGCAAGTACAGGGTGAATAAAACTCTCTTTCAGACTCCACGTTCTCTACTTTAACATGAATCACGTCTGGTTTGCAACAATGTAGAACTAATAAGCATCTTGCAGTTTTTAATCTTGCAGACTTAGTATTTAAGACATTTACATTCACTCCTGCTGATTTCTGTCAAGTGTAACATAGCTACTGCCATCAGTGTCTATTCTCTAGTTGAGCTTTTTTGTAGACCACTTTAACATGGGGGCTATATGTGAGAATCGGCCGACTGTCAAATTGATGTCCCAAATAAATATGCGGCACAATATTACCATGAGGTAAGAAACAGGACGGGAAATTTACTCTTTTGAACCTCTGCCCCTTCCCCCTGTTCCATAGTGGCCATTGGGGAAACCAAACCAGCGGCCCATCAAGGAATCCATTAAACGTTTACCGTCCCTCACACTGGGAAAGGGCGGATGAGATGCACCGATGGGAAAAGCGCTAGATATAGAAACGCTGTGTAAATGTCAGCTGTCAACCTAATACATTTACACATCATTGACATCACTTCAAAAATGTCTTCAAGTTCTGCTGATAATCTTGGATTTTTGGTACCAAGTATAAATTACAGAGGTCAAGTCACACTTGTGTCTCATTAAACATACATGGTGTCCAGGAGTGAAAACATTCTGCGTAGCCACCAGCACCACTACTTGCGTAGGTGGATTGTCCGCGTCTAATTTATGAATCTTGTCGTTTACGCTGCTTGATTTCCCTTTCAAATGTCAAAATTTGCTGCGTCATCAAATCCTGCTATTGTTTGGGTCTGGGTGAGCAAATTTAATTTCACTTCTGAAAGATCGTATACAGAACGTAATGGTGTTATCCACTAACTTCATTGTTATGGTGGGGGCGGCTTGCTGCAGTTATTGTTTGACGCATTCATGCATGCGGGCATTCTGTATTGTGGTTAATATTACTCCATCATTCCAGATGATCAACTTTACATGCAGTAAAGACGACATTGTGTCAGCCATGTGGACCAGAGCTCTTCTTTTAAATGACTGTACTAACTTCCCCCCCCATCTTCATGATGATTTTAATCAATGTGCTCTGATGTCGAAATCCTTAGATAGCCACATCTTGCCTCAGTGCTCTTGTACATTCTCCTTATTCTCTTCTTCGCTCGCTGCCCATTCGTCTCACCCTCATTCAAACCCATTGCGTCTAATGGCATCACTCTGCCCATCTGATCCGTTTCCTCCATCTGTCCCTGCTTCCCGCTGCCCCCTCCTCATGTGTGCTCTGGGGGGGTAATGCGGTTAACTGAGGCAAATCACCGTGTCTCCGTGTCATGTTGTAAAAAGCTGAACTCAGATCAGTCAACCTGGTTATTAGTGTGTGCTCTGTTTAAGACTTACAATTCTTTTTTTGTAGAAGTTCAAGTGAGTTCAAATACAGCTTTCAGGTTGTGCCTCTGCAGCGGTGGGGAAAAGATCTGTGTAACAGAAGAACCGGTAATCTCACACAAAACCCTCTCTTTATTGTACAAACGCGTACATCTATTTCCTGAAAGACCTGAGCTGAGTCTTAAGCATATGTGGTTTCAGCGGAACCCACTTTTATATCTACAACACTGTGCTGGATGTGAGATGCTGCCAGCCAATACTTGGCTAAGTAATTTGAAAACGCCATCACAGTTCAAATGCATGCAACCCTTTTCAAATTGGACAACCAACAATACCCACTAATATCTGGCTTTTGTCATCAGTGGGAAAGGAGAATATCGGCATTCATTGCCCGGTCACAAGCAGTTGTCGATTGTCATTTATCTTAACAATTGGGTGGGCATGTTTTTTTGTTGTTCTTTTGTAGATATTGGTGTATAGTTATTGTTCTATGCTACTTTCGACTGTTTGCCAGCGCCAAGATACTGAACGTGACACACCAGTAAAGGGAAAAAAAGAAGCTCACAATCAAAGTTGTTGTGTTGTTTAAAAAGGATATTGAGAATGTATGCATGATGGCACTTTAACTTTAAAGCTTTATGTTTGCAATACTTTTAAGTTTCCATTTTTAGGAAAAAAAACAATGAAACTGAAAAAAACCCCACTACTGAACCCAACATAACTTGCCACAAAGAAGCAACTAAACTGACAACACAATGAAAAGGTTTAATAGGAACAAACACATCACAGTCTTTTCATCTCTGGTGGACATTTTGTGTGAGCGACAGGCCAATGTGGTCTGTATATCTTTGTAATTTTTATGAAACCAGGTGTCATTAACTGTGCAGCCATGGCAATAACAAAGTGCTTTTCATTATTGTTAATGAACTTAGATGAGTATCGAATGAATTATTTATTGACAAATGTTTTTCTTTCCTCTGTTGACGAAGCCTAAACGGTCGGCAACACTATTAGCTGATGGGAAAGACTATTAGCAGAGAGGCAGATTGAAAAAGGCATTTTATGTAACATTAAAAAAAGTCATTACAAAGTGCACAGAATAATTTTGTGAAAAAAATGGTCAATGCTTAAATATAGTCTGCCTTTGCCTCAGGTTGAATTCCATTTACTACTTCGCAATACGGCCGAATCTTCGGAGAGGAAAAAGCAGTAAAATAGAAATACATTATACAGCGATTTGATGTATACCTCCAATTATATCAGTTGTTATCCACTTTGGTTTTGCAGGCATTTAGTCTTAAACTAAACTAGTTCACATTCGAATACGTCCACTTGATATCTGTGCCAAAATATCATACAGCAATCTATTAAATACTGGTCAAAACATTTAATTAAAGCCTTGAAAATATCGACCTCGTGTTGACGATGCCAGAGCCGTCACCGTTCATCCCACTGAGATTATAATGTCCGTGCCGAATTTTGACGTCAATCCATCCATTCGAGACATTTCATCCTTTGACCTAGTGGATAAAAGGTAGAATACAACATGTGTATCTCAGCACTCGCCGGTAATCGGGATCGTGCGCATTTACAATTCATAGTGAGTTACATGCCACATGTTTTCCCGGACGCGGATGCTTACGGCTTTGTTGAAACCGGTGCAATGTCAAGAAAAGAAAGCTCAGCATTCATCCATTATCCTCTTATTACTACTGCACCCGTTGCTGCCATCGGCGTATCGATTCCTGCCTGTAGCCATGATAATGACCACAATGATTAATGGATTATATGAAGATACTGAGCCAGCAACATAGAGCTACGTGTCAACTATTGACTGGCGTTCACGGGGCCTCAAAGAGGCAGACAACCTTTTAGAAAACGTTTCGTTTTGCATTGATTCAGTTCGGTCCGGCCAGTACATGAACCTCATTCAGTAAATCAGTAATTTTGTGTCCCTCTTATTTTGACCTTTCGTTCCCGCCCTCCCAACGTTTCTCCATTGACCACAGTGGGAAACGTGCCTATTTATTTGGAAGATAAGAATATAATAATCTATTTTAAACAGAACAAAACAACATTCATATAATTTACTCATAAATCCCAGCTGATGTAAGTCATCCCAATGTACCTCATGCACAGTGTAAGCGAATGATGTTCCTCATATTGAAACATAAAGAGAATTACATGCACACGAAACGGACGCGTTAATGCACCGCTGATGGTGAAAATTACATGAGAATATATTGTTGTGCGTTCACGTTAATAGACATCGGCAAACGCCAGCGGGGGGAATGATATCGAATTGTTCATGGACACAACATCCTTTTCCGGACAAGCATTGTGTGGTGTGTGTTATCATCATCGTGGTTAAGGCCATGTTTGATTGGTTTAACCTTTAGAGAGAAAAGCTCGGAAGAAAATCTGCCAGTGCTTCAGAATACAAACAGATGCATGTGATGAATAAATCGGCCTGACTCAACAAGTGTCTTGGTAAAGGGAAATGTCAGCGGCGTGTTTATTCGCCAAGAGCAGGCGTTGGACCACACCGGCGTTGTTCCTCGTCTAACAGCTGATTGGCCAGCTCACCCGGGTTGGAGAATGTGACTCCTGAATAATTCAATTCCATGTCAGAAGCATTTCAGACCTTCCGGCGGCATTTTGGCCCGATCGCTGATTTTTCAACATCATATAGAATGAATCTCGTAGAATGTGGAATGGCGCTCTCTCTTTTTTCCCTCTCTCATCCTCTCTATTCTTTATCTTATTTCTGTAACGGTGCGTTCAGACCCAAGACCATTTTTCTGCAATGGGTCACTTCCGCGAGGTCGGCTTTAGGATCAACACAACCCACGGATATTCGCTTGCTCTCTTTCGGACTTGACTTATTAGATTGTGTCTCTATTAAGTTTCATCACGAATTTGCTCAAGTTCAAATATTTCGACTCGAGCGAGTAAGGCCAATGATGCAAAATTTCGCACATTAGCTACATTCGGGAGTTTCGCGTCACTCGCGCCGGGCATGGTGGAAGACGATTCTTTCTCCAAAGCACATTGCTCTGGATGGATTGACTGCAAGTCTTAAAGACTCTCTCTTTATCTCCCTCACATATTCTCTTAAACTCTCCCATCTCTCTCTCTCTCTGCCGCTGAAGCCCCGGGGGATGCCCCTGCCAAGTGAGTGGGACTGATTGACGACAGGAGACCGAGGACAGCCCTCCTGGAATCAGACTGTTATCCTATCAAAGTGGTTCGCGTGCCAGCGATGCCTTGCCACTGTATCGTCTGGAGCATTTGGCTCTGAGAAGAGCCTCCACGTGACAAACGTTCCCAAGCAAGTCAAAGAAAGAGTGATTCATATACACCTTTGGGAACGCGCGACAACAAAAATTGCACCCTGGAGAGAAACGAGGTCCCGAAGCCAGACTGCGGAGGTGGTAATAAATAATAATAAATAATAAAAACAATCAACATCAGTTAAAATCTGGTATTTAAAGGGTTATCGATAAAAGTATGTTTGATTGAAAAACGGATAAAGTGCTGGCAAGTGCTAGCCTTCTTTGTTCCACCCTGTCCAGGGCAAAACTAAAAGGGTGAAATTCATCTGGTGAAGAAAAAGGAAAAAAAGAGAGAGCACAGGCACGTAAAAGGCATCAAAAAACAATAAAGTTGCACTAGCAAATTGCAGAAGTGAGTTCAAAGTTTTCGATTTGCACCTTGATACTCAAATGTGCACCTTTTACCCATTGTAAACCACTACGACTGGGCTCCAGGTTCAAAACTGAGGACCCTATCATATTAGCTGTATCACCCCATATCACTTTATATAACTCTGCTCTACCAAATATGGGCCAAGCCAATTGAGCCTTCCTGCTTATACACTTTCTACCCGAATTAAAAACAACTTTGAACCAAGGAAGTCGCACGTAATCATTTTTTTTTTTTGCAGACACTTGAGAATGAATTTCGCTCACCTGTGGATTAGAGCACTTAAAGGAAGCGTTGAGCACTTAAAAAGCAGCAGGTACAACGAGTCAAATACAGCTGTAAAAATCACAGTTTCCAAGAAAAACGCCCTCTGTCATATTATAGTGCAAATGAATCTCTCTTTGAAGCAGCGCCAGCTAAGAGTCCGGGGATAAACATGCTTCCAGTCAAACAATGGTTGCGATGGAACATGGTGAGCGCAGTAGCAGAAGTATGTCCGTGTGTGTGTGTGTGTGTGTGTGTGTAGGTTGTGGTATGGGTTGGGTTTGGCAAGTTAAGGATAGAGTAAAGTCTCCTGGAAATTAATGTAAGTCAATGTAATGTCCTCTGATGTCAAGGAGACACCACGGTGTGTGTGTGTGTGTGTGTGTGTGTGTGTGGGATCTAAATCGTCCAATTCCACTAAGTGCTTTTAGCTGGACACTACTTTCTCATCTGCAGCATAAGGAGGGAGAAGGAGAAGAATACAGATTACTCAAGGAGTCCACCACACACGCGCGCGCGCGCACACGCGCACACACCACACACACACACCACACACACACACACACACCACACACCACACACCACACACACACACACACACACACACACACACACAGTATTTAATGTATGGTGCACATACCTCCCACCCATTAGGTTAATGTATTAAGAGTGTGTAATAACAGTTTTTTAAAAGGGGGGTGGTGGGTTACACTACTGAAAAATCTCAGCAGGTACAAGGAAGCAGTTGGCGGCGTTGCCGTGTGTCACGTAGGCGACATATGCCGGCCCAGCTGTGAAGGCCAAAAAACTCCTTTGCAAAAAAAGAAAAAACCAAGGTGCCATAACTGATACAAATGCAATGACTTATTCAAGGTTGCAGTGGTACGACCGCCTCATGCACAGCGAAGATGCAGAGTCAGACGTTCCCTGCTCAATAATGAATCCCCTGTGTTCTGGAGTTACCAGGAGAAGACGCGTCTGCGCTCGTCACCCTCGTGCTGAATAATGTAGCGAAAGTGAAATGCCACGTCAGGACGGCCGTCAATCCGCCCGACGCCGACACTGACATTTTAGAATGCCGCAGATGTGTCGCAAGTTTGTGCGTGTCACTATCGTCAAACCCAGTTTTATTTTTATCTCTGGTGCAGGGTGTATGAACGCAAATCCGAATCTGCGTGTACAGTGTGTCATGCCTCTCCGTGTCTTTCCGTTTCTGTGTCACCGTCTCTTTTTTAGTCTCTGGCTCTTTCTCTCTCTGTATGTTTCCCACATTTCTTCACATAAGCTCATTATTCCCACTCTCTCTCTCTCTCGCTCTTCCTCTATTTTTAAACTGTGGTTCATTGTCTCTCTCTGCAGCTCTCACTCTCATCAGATCAAACAACTGCAGAAGGAGGAAGTGAACGGCGACTTTGGGTAATCACAATTTATTTACCATATATTTATATTTACATTCATCCCATATTGTGCGTTGTTCTAATGGAGGGGTGACGATTCACTCACGTTGGGATGTAATGTCAGAGATTACAAAACAAACATATGTTAATCTGCTCGAAACCAGAAAGTCAAACAGTCTTAATTTCAATCTGTGGTTAATGAGTGGGCAGTTTATGCTCTCACAACATCATAGTACATTAAAATGAATAATTCAACATGATTTATTCCACATATTTAATTGGCCATATTACCAAACACTGCTGTAATGTGTGTGTGTGTGTGTGTGTGTGTGTTTGTCGTGATTCCAGGTGGAGTGTGGGAGGAAAAACGTCCAAAGGGCAATGAAGCAAAATACTGTTTGTTTCAGACTATTCAGCTGTTTAATATTACAGCATCACAGGGGTCAACTCGCGGTTACCCTCCATTTAAGAATTTTTTTAACGCAGAGCAATAAATAAAACAGAACCATTTCTAAAAAAGAAACCAACAAATGAATTTTAATTTGGTCCTCAGCCGTCTATTACAGTCTAAAAGCTTTCTAATTGAAATCCTCTACTGTCACTTTGCGTCAGTTTAAGTCTGCGCGATAGATTGGTGGGGTATGCGTCTTTTTTTGTGCAAATCCAATTGGTTTCCATTGTGCGATGCGTGCCCCTATCGATCTATAGCGGCAGTAATTGAATCCATTTGTGAATTCAACCCTTATGTTTGGCAGAGACGACGACCTTTGATCAGAATTCGGCCCGTGTCAGTACAAATGATGAAGCGGGACAGTTCAAGGACGTGTTCGTTGGACTCTCGACAACATCAAGTGGGAGCGTGTTTGTTCCCCCCCTGTGGAGGAGGCGAGTCATCGAGATCATCTGCGCTTCCATGACAACAGGCCAAACTCAATCTGCTGCTGCTGCTGATGATGATGATGATGATGAGGACCGTGCCACCCGGCTCAAACTCCAGATCGAATAATTGAGTTTACATTTGATTTAATAATATTTGTGTTGAATTATACATCGTATGTGTATTTCCCACATGTAAAGGACATAATGTTCAATATTACGGAAAATACAATTGTGTTGAAGGAACCAAGGAAGAGCTACTCAGAACACTCCCCCTTTAAATGTGACTCACACGCCAAGTGTAACAGAGCAGTGACCAGCCAGCAGCGACCACACACACAAGCCAGAAAACACACACAATGCAATATAGTTTCAATGTTGCCCACAGTGTAATATACACACGTTCAAACCACACAGAAGAATGTTGTTCCCAACCCACGAGTCATTTTTTTTAGTCTCAAGTCAATGTATACAAGTCTCTATCCAGGGGGCGTCTCCCCACGCCGTGGGTCTGTTTTGGTTTCAGGTCGCCCAAAAGTCAGTAGGAGTGGTACCTCCTGTCCGGTTTGTTCGCAGCTGTGTTGTGTGTTTACCTTTCGTTTCCGGAAGACGGCGGGCAGCAAGACTCCGGTGACCGAACGGTCCCGCGCCGGGACACGGAGGGAGAGTTTGGGGGCGAGACGTGGATATAAACTGGTTCCGGTAATGTTGAACGGACTGAACCCACCACGCGTTGTCGGGCGGATTGACACAAGGCCCGGCGACATCGGGACGGTCTGTCGGTCTGGCCTCTTCCGCGGTCGTCGCTTCCCGTGAGTACGCGCCATTTTCCTTCTTCAAAAAATCAGCCAGTCATCGGGCCGCAGGAGGGGTCCGCGTCACGAGGGGGCGTGTCCTCGCCACAAGCTTACCTGGGTTACCTTCAGCCTGACTACTGCAATTTAATTTCTAATGAAAAAAATGAACACAAAATAAAAATTGAACACAGACTTTACAAACAATTAAAAAAAATACATGATTGAAGAAAAAATCCATTTAAATCTGACTTTGATAATGTGATCACATGCTCCGCTTCCAAATGTCTCTTTTCACATTCAGTGTTGGCAACTGTTGGGCCCAATATTCCACAATATGAGTGAGTGTCTCCGCCATGCTTTTTAGCCCCTTTGATTCAAAAAAATGCACATCTGTTTTTACCAGCAGGCCATATGTTTCTCCTTCCTCCCCGGAGAAAGAGATGAAAAGAGAGACTGAGAGAGAAAGGGGGACATGAAAAGAGAAAAAAAAAAATAGGATATCAAGAACACGTTAAGGGGGGAATAGCTAGAAAAGAGACAGTTGATCAAAGGTAAATGAAAAGGGGGGCAGAGAAATGGAAAGTCGGAGAAGTGTTTGTAGTTAAATCAAGTTGTGGAAGGAAGGAGCCCAAAAAAAAAAAAATTGGAAAGAAGGGAAATACGGTAGGAAGAAAGAAAGAGAGAGAGAGCAGCAGGGGAGGAAGGAAGGAAGTAAAGGATGGCAAGACGTGGAGATGGAAGGAGGGAAACGTGGGAGTGCAGGTCACTGGTTAAAAATTCTGGTTGTTGCACTGGACAAAAACTCTGAATCACCATGCTTCTACTTTTCACACACACACACACACACACACACACACAACGTTTGGCTTATGGTGGATGCTGTGAAGGAAAAGCCAGAAACAGAGTCAGTGAAGTCACTTTAAAAGCCGGAAAAGCAATTAAAACCTGCTATAATTAGCTCCCAGTGAAGTGGCTTTATCACCCTAAGAATGGTTTGTGTGTGTGTGTGTGTGTGTGTGTGTGTGTGTGTGTGTGTGTGTGTGTTTAAACGTCCTCCAGAGGGTATTTCTCACAGCTAGAGCACAACTATAGCTCACCAACACAAACAAACATGGACGCGGTAGATCTCATTCACAAAAAAACCAAACCTGTCTGCAACAGAACAGAGGAAGCGACGTGAACAGAAGTCACGCGGCAGAACCCTGTCGGTTTCTGTCCGGAAGAGGAGGAGGAAGAGGAGTGACTGATGATTTTATGGAAGATGAAAGCGATTCTCCGATTGTGAATTGAATCACAGCTGCCGCTGTTGTGTTGGGATTCGTCAAACGCGCCGCCGCTGCTGCTGCACAACTGTGACGGCGTTGTCTAACTGTGACATCACTGCTGCGTGTGAGCAGCTTTTCTGACGCGTGTGGAGTTTGCGGAGGGACGACGGACGAAAAAACAAAAATATCACTCGGCAATTCATGCACACGGCAAGTTTCGATCCCACTTTACTGATTTGCTGTTGGAACATGCGACACTGATCCATTTATTCTTTTTAAACCCGTCTATAGTGATACCGGTGCACTGAGATTTTTATGTATCAGTGAGCTCCTCTCCTCCGACGCGGTGCCAGCGTCGAACCGAACAGAACTCGTTCCACTGAAAGCAGGAGTGAATCCTGCAGCAGCAGTGAGTCCGATTCTTTTCCTGAACCATACAAAGGCGAGATGTGATGACTTTGAAAAGTAAATGACTTCGCCAAGTAACGTTCTTCCTCCTGCAGAGGTTTATTGGTGCTTGGTAAACAAACAAATCGGAGCGTTAGATTAGTCTTCACCATAACGGAGTGTGAATCACGGGACGTTTGGTTATCACATCTGTCGAAACAAATGTGGCCTGGTGCCCAAAAGGAGCCTGTTCGGAACTGGCACCGTCCTGCAGGGAAAGAGGTTCCTGTGGTTAATGAACCTAGAACCACAGATGTGATTCTAGTACAATATAATAATACTATATTTTGTTGCCTCCACTAATTGCGGAAATCAGCGTAGCTGATCAATTAATCAAAATAGATTAATACAAACTGTTGCAGCTCTACGATATTCCCTAAATACAGTGAGTAGCTTTGAATCGAGTGAACCAACTGTATATTGGGAAATCTGGAGTTTAAATATGAAATATTGTTGAGGTTGTTTTTCTCACAGTACCTTCATCAAGTAAGTACAATACAAATTTCATAAGCACGGAGACTTGACTTTAGCTTGACTTTTGTGATTCATTATGTGCTGTTTTGTATTTTATATATCTTCTTATGGTTAGGGTGTGAGCAGTGTGCGTTTTTATCTCTCTGTGTTTATGTGTGTGTGTGTGTGTGTGTGTGTGTGTGTGTGTGAACAGAAGTTAGCGTCCTTGAGCGTGGCAGGGTTTGTCCTTGTGTGTGGGCGCAGGGAACATCGAGTGAGGCGGAGAGAGAGATGGAATTAGCGTAGCCGGTGGACGGGGCTCATTAACTTCCACTCTCTCCATTGTCTGTTCATTTTCATTTCCGGCTTTTAATTATCATTTCTCAGTTTTTACTGATAAATTCCAGGGCCCGTTCATTATGTGAATGTGCTGTTTTTCATTGAGTCGCAAATTTCCCCTCCCGATTTTCCGCCCCCGCGGCGGCTGAGACGGCGGCGATGCTAATTTTATACTGTGTGTGTGTGTGTGTGTGTGTGTGTGTGTGTGTGTGCGAGTCCGTTTGTGTCTTAGTGAGGGAAGTTCATGTTACTGTGTCTAAGTGCCTGGATCTCACAGCCTTTTGTGCTTGAAAAATTCTGGGAATGTTGAATTCAATCAGTTGATTACATAGTGAATAATTAAGCGACAGCCATTGGAACACAGTAAAATGTTCCCCTATCATATTTATTTTCCAGTTATGCATATTTCTATGCCTTTTGGTATTATCAGCATCCGCGGAGTTGAAGCAATTCTATTATCATACCAAAGGCTTCGTCAGTTCTAAAACAGTTAATAAGAACTGAGGCCTCACACAGGAAGGGATGAAACGGCTTCCACTCTGCAGGTCTACCTAGAAACAGGTCTAGGTAGAATGAATAAAAAAATACAGGGCACAGTAGCTGGGAAATAGGACGGCGGTGTCGTGACACTTGTGTGTGACCTGAGATGAAAACAACATGGCTGCAGGTGTCTTTGATGCACATAATTCGCTGTTGGTCTTCATTCACAGTCCACTGGATATTTATATTTGGTCTGACAAAACCTAAACACACACTGATTCTGTCCCTGCATCCGTTTGTTTTACTTGTCTCCGTATGCAGCCACGGTAGAAACCATCAACGCCACTCATATCCTTTATTCGTGAGTTTGAATTTCTGTCTTCGCTGACAGGAAACGCTGCTCCTGAACGCCTCGTTAGTAATCCGGCCGATACGTCCGTAAGATGGTGATGCGTAAGGCACGCCTAGCGGCTAGGGAAAGCCAGAGCGGAGGCCGACATTTCCTACATGCTCTGGAAGCGGTTGACCAATCAGCACAACACAGTGGAGCCAGCTGGCAAATCAGAGCAGACTGGGCTTCATCGGGAGGGAGGGGCCTTAAAGAGACAGGAGGTAAAACCAAGTGTTTCAAACAGAGGAGCTGCAGGAATGGACAGTCTGATGAAACTGATGTGTTCACTGAACATTAGAGCATGTAAACCTTTTCAAGTAATAACCCGAGTTAAAATTATGAACCTGAATATGAGCATCATATGTCTCCTTTAAGTCATCCAAGTTGTCATGTACTGGAAAGTGGGGGGGGGGGGGGGGGGGGGGGGGGGGGGGAGTAAGTTGTTAATTAAGTTGCTGCTGGAAACGTTTATCTAGCCACTGTCTAAATGCGGAGGTTTTGTTTTCACAGCATCTATTAGGGCTGATTATGATGCTCGGTTTACCGCTTTGATCATTTTGCTCTTTTGTGCGGAGCGATGCACAAACCAACAAGTGGAAGAGTGGAGCGCGTCTGTCGACTCGTGCGATGGCTCTGTTCGGTAAACGTAAGAGATGATGCTTAGGCCCAGAGCAGATGTTTCTAAGATTCCCTATGAACTATGGTGTTGGGGAGTTCAGAGCTCTTCAAAGTCAGAATATTAAGGCAAATAAGAAAAACCCTATCACTTGCACTTTTAAAAAAAAGTGTTCTAAATACAGGGGACTTATTTTAGCACTAGTATTGTAATTTCTTTATTGGTTTTAAACCTGCTGAATATGAGATTATTAATTAGTTTTAAGTGTCCACTTGAATATTGTTTTGTGCTGCAACTCATGTGTTGCTTTATTATGTACACTGTTTTTATAGTTCAAGGCAAAGCTACTATATTTCTAGTCATATTTTCATTCTTCTTCTGGAACGACGCTTGTTTTCTTCAGCTATAACTGCCACATACATTATTAATTATGATATCACCCATGATTTTCAATTGAAAATCGAATCAATTGAAGTGGAAAAGAATATTGGAAATACGACAAGACGTTTTTGGAAGAAAAAAAATGAGAAAACTATTGACAAAAATTCTTCCTTGTCCCATTTGCATGTGGTGTTAAATTGATCTCATCATTATTTGAACAGTATTGGTACGGGAATGTGTTTTTTTGTATCTGTTCATATGTACATAATTATGCGTATTCATCAGCATTTGGGCATTTTGGTTCTTAGCCAAATCCTTGCTAATTAGGAAGAAATGAAGAAAGCCTCTTGGCTGCGAGCAGCTCCCCCTTGTGGAGATCTGCCACATGTGTGAATGTGTGAGTTTCATTCATTCATCCCTCCATTCATTCCATTCCAGCAACATCTCTCCCTCCCAGCCGGACGACCGACCCTTCCTCCCTCCCGCCAACCCCTCGTCCTTCTTCCTCCCTCCCTCCCTCTCTCTCTCCCCTCCGCGTCGCTCTCATTCATCATGGTAAGTTCCAGTGACAGGGGAGCGCTGCACAGTGGCAGTCCGCTTAGTAGAGCCTGACGCACATAGCCTTGAAGACAGCCCCGCCAAATGAAAGTGAGAGGGTGAGGTATCAGGCAACATGCAAACGAGGGAGGTGAAGGGAGAGAGGGAGAGAGTGGGAAAGAAAAGACAAAGAGGTCACATGCTGTCCCTGTGGAGCTGTCATTGGCCAACACATTGTGTGCATGTGCGACTGTTTGATGGGTGACCTTGGGAACTATGGCCTTGTATCTGTATCTGTGTGTGTGTGTGTGTGTGTGTGTGTGTGTGTGTGTGTGTGTTGTAATGGTGTCAGCAGTTATAATGTCAAAGCGCAAATTCACACGTGATTGTGAATAAAATTCGAAAACAATTCCCATAATAACGTTTGGCGATAGATTCTGTATTCAGGAAATACATACGCAATATACCGTTACTACAATTAATACTGTGATATAATACATAGTAGAGCCCGACCGATATGTTTTTTTGGGGGGCAGTTATTGATATTTAGGAGTACAAGATTCCCGATACCGATATATATACATATTTATATATATATATATATTTTAAATCTGTCAATGATTCCTAAAATGTCGTTATCAAATCTTTATGACAGAAATGTAGTTGGGGCTTGATATTTTAGTTTAACAATAAACTTTACCATAAATAACTGTAAATTGAAAAAATGAATTACAAATACAACCAAATAATTATAATTATTTATTAATTATTATTAAATGATTTTGGATTAAGGAAAATAAACATTTATTTTATCTAAAATGTAAACATAAAGGCACATTTAAAGGTTCGTATCACTTGGCCGATAATATCGGTCGGGATCTAAACCTTTCGGCCGATATCGACATGTCTGTGAAAGGCTGATATCGACCGATATATCGGTTGGCCGATAATATATAGAGCCCGACTGATATTACTGATAACAGTAATATTAAGATTTAATGTATATGTGAACTAACTCCAGGAATCCCCGGTGAACGCATCTGAAATCCTCTCATCTCCTCGTCATGACTCCGTAGGGCCATCGCACACGAGGTGTCACATCACTGTAATTTAAAGAGCGGCTCGCTTTAACCCAGATGAAAGACGCTGTCACACCGAGTTACCGCCGGTGTAATCAGATGTGTAATGTAGAGTGTCACTGTTGTCTCAGGCGTGCTTCACTTTGCCTCGTCGCCGAGGTCGTCTGAGAGCAATTTAATTATTGCAATCTACTGAAACTCCTGATTAATCATCCGCAGAATACATCGCCTGTCCGTCTCTTGTTGTTTTTTTCAATAGGGCTGCAGAAGGCAGGCTGTTGTTGACGAGTATAATACATTTTATGACGTCATGTCGGCATCGGTACATTGGGTCTAACTGGTCTTTTGGTAATGCTGCTCGTTCTGAGGAACGAAGAGGACATGAACTATATTTTCTGAATGACACTGTTGTGGTATTTACAGGAACTTTATAACATACATACATTAAAAATTGAAATCTATTGTTGATAATTCTTTTTCAAAAAGTTGTTAAAATAAATAGTTTTACTAGTTCTTTTAATAGTTATTTTAGCTGTAACTAAGGATTATTTTCATTATCGATAAATCTGTCGAATATTCTCTTGATTAAAAGATTAGTTGTTTGGTCCATTAAATTTCATAAAATTATGAAAAATGTCAATCGTGTTTCCCAAACCACAAGATGATGTTTTATATGTGCACACACAAAATATATTCACTTCAGTGTCATAGAGGATCAAAGAAACTAGAAAATATCCTAATTAAAGCAGCAAAATCATAGAATTTTTACATTTTCTTTTCACAAAAACTACTCGAACAGATTTGTCGATTTATCAAAAAAAGTTGGCGATAAATTTGGTATCCGATTACTAATCTAGCTGTTGCAGCTCTAGTTTCATTAGATGCAGTACAAATCAAAGCGGCCCAGAGGGAACTGAAAGATAAATGACAGTTAAATTACATTGTACAGTAAGAACATCTGATGGAGGTGCAGAGACAAACAATGAAAAACTCAAAATATAACAATATAAAATTCAACAGGTTACACTGCGCATGATTAAAACACAGTAACTGAAAGTAAATGTCGCGGCAAAACATTTGTATTTTTAAAAAAATTAATTGCTTTTTATGAAATTCAATAGCTTGCCATTTTCCTGTCGTCAGATTAGCGTAATCCTTCTATAAGCGAAGCGTTATACTTGCAGCTCCCGTGCGGTGGCTCCGTTCAGGGGAGGAAATGGATGTCAGTGTTTCCACGGCGAGGCCAGTCATCGCTCCGTCTGCCCGCTTCATTAGTGTGACCAAGGTCGACGCAGGGAAATATCCATCATCCTCAACCGGCCAACGGAGAGAAAACAGGTAGAAGAGTCTGTCTTGGATTGTCGCGATTGTCGCGTCTTTACAAAAGAAAATGGATGAGTAGAAGCAGACTGTCATGATTCTGCCTTGGGAACTGCTGAAGACATTAAGAACTCTTGGAATACTTTGTTTTCCTTCGTGGACTTGTTCAAAATAATTACCTCTTTTTTTGGTTTTGGTTTTTTTGTTGTATGTTGAAATCGTCTGGTTTTTCTTTGTGGACTATTTTGCTGCTTTGTGTTTTATATTCTGGATCTGCTTCTTCAAACATCGACACAGACAAGCAACAAGGGTGTGACATGCAAAGGTCCCTGCAGGTGGGAATCAAACCAGGGCAGCGCGGTGACGTGTCATGTTAGTAAGTCTGATGCCTGGAGGGGAACATATTTAATCCTCTGGGTTAAAGCTATAAAATATATTTATATCAATCACAAAGCAGCTAGTGGGCCATTTATGCCTTCATTATAACACTTAATCCAATTAAAATCGCATGGGCTCTCATGCATTGGCATTGCATGCGTGTCATACATTGTTTTAGTGAATTAATTTAGTCCAAAAATCGACTGTAATTGTAACCAGTGGCATATTTCACTTTTGAGATTATTTGTCAGCATCTCATCTGTCATTGTAAAGTAAGCAAAGCATGAAAAACCATATGTCACATACAGTATGTGTAATAGGTACACGATCTTTGCCTAGAAATAGGAAATTTTACTAAGTTAACTCTGGGGAAATGTGCCATGTCACAGCAGCAAAGGCGACAGTACATATTGAGGCATCAGTAAAAAGAGTGATAAATAACTAAACATGCAATATAAATAATATGCCACATGAAAATAGGAGTAATACATATATTGTATAGAAAATAAGGAATAAATATACACTGTGAACAGAATATATACAGTGTAACAGGATTGCGCATTAAATATTGAAATTGCACAGCGACAGCGAGCAGATTTAGTTTTGTATACCGATGACTAACGCAAGCTGTTATAGAGGTCGTGGTGGGAAGGTAACGAGGAAGAAGTGAAATGGAAAAGGGGGGGGGGTGGATAGAAATTGAAGAGAAAGAGGAAACCAACCGGAAGGAAAGAGGGAAGTATCAAGGGATGAGGGAAGTGATTGAGGGACGGGGGGAGATCATTTGAAATTATTTGAAGAAGGGACAGAAGGATTTGAGAAGGAATTGAGGATTCCTCCGCGGGAAAAGAATGATTGACAGGAGGAAGAAGGAACTGGAAACGGAAATACGAGGGAGGGGGGGACGAATAAATCCAGAGTGAGAGATTGAAACACAACAAGGAAATTCATGCAGGGCTTTGGGAGGAGGAGGGAGGGAGGAAGGGATGAGAATGGGCGTATAAGCGGGTGGCCACAAGCAAAATGAAATTGGGGAGGGCGGCGGCAACGCTGTGGGGTTATCCAATCGTTTCCATAAATGATCCCGCAAGAAACCGTCTCATGTCTGCTGATGGAGATGAATATTAGTTTGGAGCACTGTTTTTGTCATCACAGCCACTGGAATCATTACTTGTGTGTGTGTGTGTGTGTGTCGGGCTGAATCAAGATGGAGCTTTTGGGTGCATTTTCCCCACTTTGTAGGAGTTGAGGATCAATATCCATCTTCCCATTCACTGGCCTACAACACTAACTAAACACACACACACACAGTCGATGGCCTAACCCCACACCCACGCACACACACAATGAAGATCTTGAAAACCCTTCCAGCAAAGATCACTACTGTCTACACACACACACACACACACACACACACGTGTTGATCTGAGCAGATGTGGATTGATTGGAGTTGCTGAGACGGTGACTGACCTGCTCCAACGCACTCTATCCAGTCTCCGACGGTTCACTGACCCCATCCCCGCCGCTCATCACTCATTCCCTCCCGCACTTTCATCATTCGACACTTCCAGGTGGCGAGAGAGGGGAGGCCGGGAGGGGGTTACTGGTTCCAATCCCACCGGGACCCAATTTACCACCGACGTGTCCTGCAGGGCGGTAAAGAGTTGTAAAAGTCTCGCCCTGAACTGGACCGAGAAAGTGGGTTCTGATAATCAGTCCAATCCGGCCAGTTGCTGGCTCTCATCTGCTGTTCATTCTTTTCTTGCTCTACCGCTGCAGTGATGTTGTTGCTGGGCTGACAGAATATGGTCACTTGATAGTTGCGGTTGGCTGAAGTTGCCAGATATGGCGTCAGCCCAAATTGTGTCAGGAAAGGAAACGTGTAGTTTTGTTATTGGAGTATATTTGAGTTCACATATGACAATAATCAACACAGATCATTTAACAGATCATTTCTTAAAGTGCAGACTAAAACCCTCTGGGTTCTATGTATCCGATATATCTCATCCTGGAAAATCTCCTTCCGCATTCTTCATGTGCGAGCGGCAAATTCCGGAAAATTAGTTTGGAATGCATGTCTGAAAACATCGTGGCCTTAAATTTTACCGACATGTTAACAGCTGTGGTGTGTGTGTGTGTTTGTGTCCAAGGACAACTACTCCGATCTAGCTTTTTTTTTACTCCATACTGTGTTTGCTTAGAGGACAGAGAGCCGAGGGAAATGCGATTGTGATCAGGGGGAAAAAACAATCCGAGCACCATCTCTTAGTCTGTATTATCTACCTTCTTCTGCTCACTTCCCACCAGAAACTCAAAGTAAAAAAAGGCGCAAACCTGCAGAATCTCATCCAGGTTTTACGCCACGAACACCGCGGCACCAGTTCGCTGACTTGATTGCAAACACGCGCTGGATATCAAGCGTAACCAGCCACACAGTGGGATTTGGATCGCCGTGCCCGATCAGACCTCGGCCTCTCGCCGACCTCCTTCAGTGTGCAGGTCGCGTCGCAGACTGAGAACGGGCTCTGCATTAAAAACAAAAACCACGGCGGGGCCGGTGATGGTCATCCGCGTTGTTTCAGGCTACAGGGAGTCATGAAGAACGATCCAGGGAGTCCCGTTTGGAGGCTTTGCAGATGCCAAAATACAAAGAGGTTAGGGTTATGTTTCCAGGCGTCCGGGTTCTACTTAGCACTGCTGAGGTTCAACACTGGCGCTGTTTCGTCAGCGGCCTTCGTGCGAGAGGTGACGGAGAAAACGATCCCGGCGCATTGCTACCAGCCCTCGTCTTCTCGTTTTCGGGACGGGTCGTAAACCCGTGAAAACTTAGTACGCCGTTCGGTTTTGTTTGATGCGAACAAAGTGGGACACACTGCTACTCTCTGAGTACTTCTTCATCTGTTTTTGAAAAAATGTCCCGTTTTGGACGTTTTCCTGCGTGGCACTCGATGGAGCGGCGTCATTTTGAAACGGAAGTACGTCGCGAAGCCTCGTGCATGTAGTCCATTTCTTGGTATGGTGCCATCACTCTGTGGCAACTGCAGATAATTTAAAGAGACATTTCACCTTAACTCAGTTGGTCTGTGGCCTCCCACTGCTGTGAGCAGTGATTCAATATGTGGAAGGACGGAGTGAGGCGTCAGTGATACTCTTCAGTTATACCAGGTTTAAATTCTTTCAAGATCAAACTTCCTCTTACTTGATAACCCTCCATAGTCCAATATGCAGGTGTTTATCTGCATAAAAGCGCCTCGTGTCTAAGTCTCTACCGGCGGCGGCGGAGGAAGAGGAGGAGGAGGAGGTGGAGGAGGAAGGGGAGGATGAGGAGGAGGAGGAGGATGAGGAGGAGGCCTCGGAGGTCTCGCAAATCTACTTTAATTTGCCTCCGAAGGAGACGGGCTGCCGCTCTGAACAATGCTGATGAAGCAGTGTTCGTCCAGTACAGAGAGCCCCGGGTCACATTCTCGGGCCTATATACATCATGATGTGACACATAACGAGGCGAAGTGAGACGGCCATTCTGGAGGAGGAAATGGCTTTTTTAACGCATGGACACCGATGTTGTTGATCAAGCGGGTTTCGCTTTTGCTTACGGACTTCAGGATAAAAACACAAGTGCAAATAAGATACTAATAGGCCAATTCAGAGCAACACGGAGCAAACATAAATTCAGCGCTTGTGGATAAAAGTGCCGACACAGGTTTCCAAACAGAGAGTGTGGATGGAATTAACACACTCTCAGACACTTTGGTTTAAACCAGACAAATTCATTTCTGATAGTTGAAACTGAGTCTTATTGTCTTTGCCCTCGATAACAACAATGACCGTTCAGAGATATTCCCACTGGCTTGAGCAAAAAAAATAAAAAAACAGCCTCACTTGATTTTAATAACGATGCAGTTCAAGTATGTTGTTATGCTCAGGACAGGTGCTCTGAAGATGTCTCAGCTACTTGAATATTAGCAAATATTAGCATGTGTAAAATCCACTCAGATGCCATAATGTGTACATCTTCAATATCTGAACAGTTCAGTGTCGCGGTTAATATTTCAGCGTGGGAAGAAAAATGAGTGAAGGCTAAAGGCTGAGCAAAAACCAAGCTGTGAGAATTTACAAAATTCATAAATATCATACCGGATAAAATCCAGATTAAATGAGTTTCACTTTCATTTAAACTTGAGACGGATATATGATCAACACAAGGGGTTATTGAGAGCCTCTCCAAAGATTACCAGGTTTTGTACGTTTGTATTTTTAGTTCTGTTTGTTGTCTCTCCCATTGACATCACCACACTAATCCCTGGCAGACGTAGCGTAACACATCAGGGTTTGATTATATTCTCAGTGTTCACATCCGTCGTGTTTCATTACCCAGAATATGCGCGGCACCATGGCTCACAGTCGCTTTTTTTTTTTTAAATGTCGCGTCATTCAATGATTCGCTAAATGTGTTATTGATAAAGAACGAGAAAGATGCTTCATGTTGCATAACCTTAAAAAAAAAAAAATATCTATAGGGACATCAGCAACGTCTCATGTTGTTTGTGCAGAAAGTGATTTTGAAAGGACCAGAGGGTTCCAAACTCTGCCCCAAATGTACTTGTCAGTTCATAAAACACATCTCGGTGCACAGGAAGGACCACACACACACACACACACACACACACACACCACCTGTCTTTGTCCATTTGCACACATGCATCAGCAGACAAACAAGTGCACCCTTCAATCCAAGTGGCCTCCTACCTGTGCGCTGGTAAAAATGAATTTGTCAGAAGAAGAAAAGTAAAAATAAAACCTTGCACAAGCACATACACAGAGAGTGTGGGTATAGAAGCCGGAGACTTAATGGACATCAGTGACATAAGAAGGAGTACTGCAGACGTCCAATGCCACATCAACACCCACACACACTCTTGAACACACAGTATGGCAGCCATTTTGTCCATCAGAGCGGCAGCCTTGTAGTCGGACAGAATAACAACAACAAAAAAAAAGGAAGGAAGGAGCGGAAAGAGGGCAGAGGGAGAAGAGAAAGAAATAGAGAGGAAGGAAGGATGACGAGGAGAGGAAGATAAAAGGATGGCAGAAACATGGGCGAGGAGGAAAGGATATGTTTGGAGTGACCAAGGAGGGTAGGATGTGACAGACACTGATATAATATAGAAATGTAAGGAAACAGACACAAACATGTCACAACAAGACACTTCGTTCGATTCCGGCAATGTGTGTGAATGCGAAAGGGTGTTTTGCGATCAAAACGTTGTTTTTTTTCAGTATCAAAGAGCGAAAGAGCCGCCGATGTTCAGCAGTGACACTGGAGGGTTCGATTCATTTAACAGCAGGGGAGGCAGGGAGACCCAATTTCCGAAGCCACTGTACAGCGGCAGAAATAGACGCGATATTCGCTTTTGATCTGGAGGGAGTGATCATTTTCTTAGGTTCGAAAAAGAAACACTGCACGTTGCCACCGTTCACAAAACAATTTCCAGCCACATCCATCAGGTTTAGGCCCGTTTCCTGAAGTCTGTCATATTGGATGGATTACGAAACCGCTCAACTAGGCACAGTCACGGAGGCCCGGGGGGGGGTCTTATGGGGACTCAAAGTCAAAACCTGCAAAATAAGTGTTACTAAGTTTTCCCACTGCAAATATATGCTATGTATAAATATAGCATATAACATATAAAAAATGCAAATGAGTATAGCACTTGAGTGAATGTACTCAGCTCATTTCTGCCATTGTCATTTGAGCAGTTCGATACGGGCAAGTCTGCAGGAAAAACTTAATAAAACCGTTCAGCTGCAAGGTCAGAGATGGCAGAGGTCGTGTCTGTGCCAAGAGGACAGTCATCTAATAAAAATAAAAAATAAAACTCCCAGGGAAAAAAAGCCGAAGCTGTCGAGACAGGAAAAGGAAATTTGGGTTTTTGTTTGTTTTTTGGGGGATGGCCACGTTATCTTTGGTGGCGCGGTGGTCAGAGCAAGAACGTTCCTGCCTTTCGGATCCAGCTGCGGACTAAAACCATCCGGACCTTTCTGGGTGGAGTTTGCATGTTCTCCCCGTGTCTGCGTGGCTTCTCTCCGGGTTCCTACCGCAGTCCAAAGACATGCAGGTTGGAGCTATAGGTTAATTGGAGACCCCAAATTGACCATAGGTGTGACTTTGAGGGTGAAGGGTTGTTTGTCCCCTGTCATGAGCTGGTCCAGGGTGAACCCGGCCTCTCGCCCAATGTGAAGCTGGGCTTGGCTCTAGCTCCACCCACAACCCTGTATGGATGAAGCAGTATAGATAATGGATCGATGGATGGATGTTCACATTGGGGCCCATTTTTGCAGCTTTAAAGTGTCTTTAAAGGCAACAAAAATCACTCCAAGCAGCGTGTGCTTCAATATTCTAACACCGAACAAAATTATGAATTCGAGGAAATAGCTGAAATCACAGGGATCATTTCTTTTTTTATTAGTGATTTGTCTATCAACACACTCTGGACACCGGAGGCTTTATCCCCGGTGAGAGAGACTTGTGTTGATTTTCCTTTGACGTCTCTGTGCTCATTAGTCATAAATCTGAGCAGAAGGTGTGATTTTTTTTTTTTTTTTTCTCAGATAAACTACAGTGATTGATTTCAACGTGTTCAAGGAAAAACCCATGACTATTAGTGGAGGAACTTAAGGGGAGCTGACACACACATCAGTAATAATCACTGATGTAAATGAAGGGTCATTGACACCATGCATTATTCAACCGGCTGAGCTGCCTGTTCATCACGTCCTCCCCTGACGCCAATCAAACTAACACACACTCACACACACACACACACACACACACACCTCATCATACACTATTCATAAGCCTAATGATTATTGACTTCTCCATTTTTTCCCCGTGACACAAAACTGTTTGGAAGAAATGAAGACGCCTCGCTGTGAAATAAAACGGCTCGAATTCAGAGAATAATGAGCGCACAAATATAGTATCTGGAGGAAAATAATGGAGGAGAGGAAGGAGTGCGAGAATGAGAATCGAATAAATTAAAGAACTGAGCGAAAGAGCTGTGTGCTGGAACTGAAGGAGGGATTCACCGCAGTGAGAGAGGGATAAAGTGGAAGATCGAGAGTAAGTAAAATATAGCATTGTGTGGAGAAAAAAGTACATTCACCAAAGAGCCTGAGAGATAATTACGTTATTGACGTATCGTCCTCGATAATTGCCATTGTGTTTACATGTGTGTGTGTTGACGACAGTCCACCTTCTCATCCTCTCAACTTGCATTTGGGCCGGAGGTTCTCAAACCTTCCGAGTCGTGACCAAGCGGCAACCCACCGTGGCGTCATTGTGAGACCATCATTTAACAAAATGAACATCGTGCGTATTGGAAAAGACTTGAAACTAGAGATTGAGCGGTAAACTCCACAGGAAAATGTTTACTGACGTCGCATTTCCTCATAGACATCTACGTGAAACGGACTTCTTTTTGTTCCAGAGAACACAGGCTCCAAGCATGACGACAGGATTTCTCCCGACCGATCGATCGTGAAGCAGGGTGAGAAACCACCTGGTGACGCCGGGCGCAGGCCGCTGTCATCCCTCGTTGATTTGGGCTCGTAGATCCACTTTGGCCCCCGAGGGCGGGCGCAGGTGAAAAGAGAGGGGGCTTCGGGTTGAAGAGTTTAAAGTTTCTAAAAAAGTTGGACAGAGAAGACGTGGACACTAGACAAGGAGTTTTCTCTAGCTCGTCGTTGCTGCTGATTGGTGAAAATGTTCTCCTCTCAGGCCTGGTGATGAAACTACACCAGCCTGCACATTTCCAGGCTCTTTACTGAGGCTGTGAAGCTGTCATGACAGGATTCTCCCCCCCCCCCCCCCCCCCCCTCTCACTTTCTCTCTTTCTGTTGTGTGTGTGTGTGTGTGTGTGTGTGCAGCATGTGCATATGATGTGTGAAGACCTGTGATGCTTGGAGTTTTGACAGCAAACAGATGGGAGGGTTCCTGCAGATAATTAACCAGATGTGTGTGTTTACTTTCTACTGGTCCATTATCTAAATATCCGACAATGGAAACCCCTCACTGAGACGCAGCACGGCTCCAAAGATGCACCACACACACACACACACACACACACACACACAAAGAACACTTGCACAACTAATAACACCCCGGAGATGAATTAAAAGAAGCATACAGACATGAATATACTGTACTCGCAGTGGGATACAGTGAAAGACGTCAACACACACACACACACACACACACAGTAGGATGCGGTCTCCCCACTGTGTCTCCATTTAAATAAAATGTCAAGTATGTGATTTCTTCTTCTCCGCCAGAACGAGATACACGGAACAATCTCCTCCTCCACTTCTCTCCCGTTCTCAGCCGCGTTTAATTTAGCGTCACAATTTACTGACAATAATGGAAAAAAGCAAACAGCCTCGGACAGAGAGCTGATGCTTTCAAAAACAATTTGTTTTCCAAGTCAAGTGGAATTAATATTAATTCATTAAGGCTGTTAAAGGAACCACACACACAGTAAAAACAATATCGGCCAAGCTGGTGCCAGTGTTCATAAGCTGCGACTGTGTGGCTGGAATTGTTTTCCACGTTGTTTGACATCATGGCAAAAGATGGTCCATAACATTCCATAACATAATTAGGAAAAATGTGTATAATGTTTACAGTTTTCCTGGAATTTGTTGACAGCCAGACAAAAATGGTATGTCAAATGGTCAGAAGATGAAAACAACAACAATCTTATTCTATATACAGTATTTATCTGAGCAATGTGTTTTTGCAGACTCTGGAAACAATCCTTGGCCTCCAGTGTCAAACTCCTTCCTCTTTGTGGACGAGAAACAGCCACAACTTAACTATTCAGCAACTACGTTTCTACCCAAATCATTAGGAAAAAACATAACACAAGCTCTAGTATATTAATCATTTACAACCTATGATTTTGTACAAGACCAATAATCGTAATTAGATCAGCAATGTGTTTTTTTCCTTTTTCAATTTTAATTCATCTAACTCTTTTAAATTGACGATTTTAATGAAGTTGTTTTTTGTTCCACTTCAGCAGATGAACACAACAAACATTAATTAACACTGTTTGGGGGTTTTAGTGGGCAACGTGCGAGATAACAGGGAAATCTCCTGTTGAGGAATTAATTAACTCAATTAATCTCTGGGTAACTCCACCAGGTGATCATCAAACTGCAGAGTCAGAAATGCTAATATGTCACTGATATCCTGAGTAAATGCAATTTAATAATCGAGATTTACTATTTATTTTTTCATAATTACTGGCTTGTTTTAGCTGAAGATCTGATCAGATATATTCCTTCCGACTGCCACCATGTTGCATATGGTGCTGACGATAAAAAGCTGTGCACTCAGTCAAATGCACACAGATACTTTATTTTAATGTATTTATTTCTGCAGCAAAAATACAATTCCTTCTTTATAAAAGAAAATGCCTGCTTGTTAACAAACACAGTCTTAAACTGTCTCTTAAGCTTGGTACCGCTGCCCCTTCTTAAAAGTCAACCAATCCCTCGGCATATGGTAGCGTTGACAAACCTCCACTCGAACCTGATTGCGCCAAGACGACGAACTTCACATTAGAGAAATGAAGCACTAATTCAACCACCCACCACACCAGCCCTTGTTAAAGTAGAATTAATCTTCCACTCGCGAAGCCTGCATTCCAAATTGCCTCGCCAAACCCCGGCAGTGGTGGGCCACGCATGAGCGGCTGAGAAACAGGGCTATCCCCCCGGGAATCCTCAACCAGGCCTCAAACATGGTGAGATAAAGACACCAGTCTTTCTCACCCTGCTCCTCGATATCACGCAGACGACCGAATGGAAAGAGTTTCTCATGTTTCCTTTTGTGTCTTAAGAAGCAAGGGCGTAGCACTGGGGGGCCTGGGAGGAAGGGGGCAGACTACCCAGGGCCCAAGGGTAGGGGGGCCCATGGAAGGGCATGGGATCAGGGGATAGAACCGGCAGCCCAGGGAACAGTGGCCAACCTGCTCGACCGCCTGAGCCACAGCCTCCCTGATGTGCAGAGCTGGAGTCAGGATGCATTGAGCCTAAGTTATCATGAAGACTGGGAAAATGCGGCGTTGCTAGCCTGGTTTCCTCCCATGTTGAATTACATACCTCCCTTCTTTTTTTTTGTTGTGGCATACAACATTACAAAAGCATCATTCAAAAGCACTTAAACTCTCCTGGTATAGAGTGAAGCGTTTCACCAAAGGTTCTGCGGGGGTCACAGCGGAAGACCGAGGTCCACGCCAATATGGATATTTGCTAAACAAGCGCAGCTCTCTGCTGTGTGTCGGTCACCACAGGCTCACTCATAATCTGCTGGAACACTCGACGGGAGACCAGCCGCTTATGTTCTCAGTCCCCGCAGGGAGCCACAGGTAGAACCCGAGTACCTCGAGATTTAATAATCTCTAAAACATTTTCTGTCTTCTCATTCGACGTCTTAGCTGCGAGCGGTATCTCAACCGCCAAACTGTAATCATAGTTAAGAAAGAACATCACTGAAAGAATCACCCATTATAACAGGGCCTATACTGCGGCCATAGGTGTTATGGCTTTTGCACAATAAATTATCAGAGGATTTATTGTTTGAAAAGTTTTCAGCAAAGGTTTGTACATACATCACAAAAAAACCCTGCATAATAGCTCTGGCTTCCAAAGAAGCATTGCACATTATGTCTGCTATCATGATGGATCATCGCTGATGGACAACTTTAGGTCAAAAATGTGTCTGCATCCGTTTTTTTTATGTCCATCAGCGGAATAAAGAGACATCCAAATGCAAATGCAGTGTATATGACAGAATTTACTGTCTGTACTCTAAACATACTGTGCAGTATGCGTAAATGTTGACGCGCTGAAGCCATCTTTTTAATAACGCCACTCGTGTATTTTAAAAAACATCGACATATTGACTGATAAACACGCTGAGCGATGAACCAGTCGTGCCGGGAAGCGAAGCAATCACATTTATCTGAAGGGGAAGTGAAAACATTTCAGCGAGTTATTATGACACTTGTCTAAACACCTGCCAGGCTCCAACATTTTTTTCCAAACACACATGCTCCTCAATCACACGGCTGCATCGACTCAATCAGCAACACGTAAGTGGCCGCCCGCAGGAGCCTGAAATCGCACGCTGATGATGACACACTCTTTGAACTTGACAAGTGTAAATGTGCAATTTCCCAGACAGAACAAATGTGACGTGACAGAAGCACGAGGTCACGTTTAAACAAGTTTGAGGCAGAGCCTATTAAATGTCATCTTTTATCTTCTCTTTATAATATTGAATGGAGAAACAACTCATCCTGCCCCAATTATAAAACAGATGAAAAAAATATTTCAGTGAAACCATACACAACAATGATCCATGTAGTCCGTTGTGTGTTTTTCCCATACAGTCCCTATACAGTACAAAAATCAAAAAAAAATGAGACAGCTCAAAACTCCAATCTAGGTTTTTCTGCGGATCCCTAAAAAGAAATAAATCAAACAACAAAATCACAACAGAAATAGCAGCCTCTGTAATCGCAGTTCAGTTTATTCATAACTCATACGCCGTCACCGACTAGGTCAGTCGGTTGGTCGGTAGTTTAATTAAATTCTTGCAGAGAATATGAAATTAGCTTCATACACATTAGAAAGAGTTTAAATTAGATTTTTGAATCCATCCTTGAATAAAGCAGACAGACAATACTGCGAGGCAAAACTGTCTTGTAAAAAACAAACAACCCCATCGCTCATCTGATTACCCAGCCTATTATGAACCACAGTTTTTTTTTTTATTGTTATTATGACCAACAGTTATTTCGTATTGTCCGGTGCCCTCCGCTGTAGAAATTGCGAGGGGAAGGAGGAAGTTAGCTGATGTGATCCATCGTGGGAAGAGGTAGCCTTGCATGTACAGCATCTCTTAAGTTCTTTTTCGGTGTAAGAATATAAGAAAGATGATTCTCATACGTCATGTACTTTGCAAATTAGACTTCGATCCATAGATATCAATAGGTGCTTTGTCTCTCTCGCTCAGCTCAGTCAAGACATTAGATCAGGTGACTGACTCGGTCAGTCAGTCAAGGGCATTTCACCTCTTCACCCTGATAAGCTCTTCGATTGCTCTCGGCCCTATGCGGAGGATTGATGACATGTTGACTAATGACTTCTGATGCGTGGCGTTGAATCGGAGCACACTGATTCATCTTGCAAACCTTTGGGTCACCGGTACCATCGGCAGCTACGCATGCCCGAGTAGGGGGAACAGTATGCTTTGGGTCAAGAGACGTTTCATTTTTCCCAACTGTTTGTTTCATCAGTCCATTGGACTTTGTTCGAGAACGCCATACTGCTTTCGCAAATTGCAAACTTGACCTTTCTGTTTGTTTAAGGTTTAACAGGGGTTTGCATCCTCAAGAGAATTCTTGCCTTTTTCTTGGTTTTTCACAACCGTACAAAGGATTTTCCACGAGACTACAAAGACTTGTGCTCCTTTGCCAGATTGTTTCCCATTTTTTTTTGTTTTCCTGTAGTGTATGTATCTTCTTTCTTTTTTTCAAAGGTACCCAATGTGATTGGTTCAAACCTTTTCTACCTCTGATAGCTTTTTGCCTTCACCTCCCTGCACCTCATATTGACAGACAACTCCAATTCGATCTAAACTCTCGACCAATGAACGTGCGAGCTCATTTGTGCTTGGACTTTAGTTGCCCATGCAATTTGGGGACTACGTGATTAAAAATGAGCAAATGTATCCGCGTCCTTACCGGCGTCTCGCTACTGCAGAGTCTTCATGACGGCGACCACAACAATAATAGCACCTGGAACTGCTTAGGGGCCACGAAATGATGATTCTAAAGTGCTAAAAGTGACATCAGACATTTGATCGGACAGTTTGCTGTTTAGAAGTCAGCTAATGGTTGCTCTTCATTGTCTCTTCACTGTGTGAGTCACTATGGGCTGTGAAACGATTTAAGTTGTCCGTCACTTTCTGCAACCGCAGCCCCAAGTCAGAATCCAGTACATTTATCATACTCTGGCCATTTGAGCCACTTTCCCTCGCACTGACAGTGGTTCTCATTGACGTCGTGTACAACGGGGAGCCGAATAGCATCTGACACAATTGACAGATGGAGCAAAGGGAGACGCAGGAACTGAGGGGAGGTTCGAGGGGAATCCAATTTTCGTAAGGACACGGGACATTGGTTGTCACCGTCCCTGTGTGTTTTTATATATTTGGCCTCGGAGACTGTGCCAGCGGAGCCTTCATCTCAGACGCATCGTGTCCCGGTGGAGAGGAGGAGAGAGGGAGACAAAGGGGGAGGAAAAGGGTCGAGAGAGGTGGCCGGTTGTGGAGGAGCGTAATAAGACAAAGAGATGTTGTGCACCGGGATGTGACAGGAGGTTGCGACCGTGTTTGTGGAGGAGGAGTGGAGCTGCAGAGATGCTGAGTGAGGCGACGTATCTGCCAGCATGCTCATTCATCTGGCACCTTCTTTTTTTTGAACAATTTGATTTAAGGCTTCGTTTGAGGGGCAGAGGCAGATACAAACTGTTCTGTATGAACCGGTCTTATTATGAAGCTGTGGGTTACACTGCTGGTTCAGTTAAAGCACTGCAAGCTTGTGCAGTGGATCAAATGTCATCATTAATATGAATAAAAATGAAGAGAGGGGGGAAAAAAGGCTTGAAGTTCTGTAGCCGCTGAGCAGAGCATCAAATTGAGTCCAAAGAGTTGAACGGAAACTGTAGCAGATGGTGAAGACTCATTAAGGCGATGATGTTCAGCCAAATTCATGTATTTCATAATTCCTTCATGCAGATTACAATAGTACAGACGTCACCACTGTACAAGGTCCTTTAAGGTTTTAAAAGGAACGCATTATTAGCAGTTTATCCTGGACATAAGGAAATTGTGTTCAATAAGCTTACTGTACATGTTTTCGCTAAAAAGTAATTCTCTGCATTATTAAAGGTGAACTCCATTGATTTTTGACAGAGTGTGTAAACTGTTGGGTTTTAATGTGTCCCGTGGCTCTGCAGAAGCTTTTCTAGAGTCTGAGTTAAAAACTGGAATAATGTCGTCAGGATCATCTCTGCGAAGCTGGGCTCAGGCTGCGGGAGTTGGGAAATCCTGACGGGTTTTCGAAAGCGGGGGGTTGCATCAGGCACTAAGGGAGAATCTCCGCAGTTATTCTTCCCTCTAATCTCAAACATCAACACACTGCAAGATTTGAAAATAATGGCACATCACACACTCCAGGATATTATCAAGATTGAGCCCTTGAAGCTGTTCTGCCGTTTCGATACATTTTTTCATGTACTCGGTCGCATGAATCTTTTATTTTACGGCTCTGGACTTCCTGTAGTCCAAAACCCAGGTAGGAAGCATTGCATCATAGGGATTGGAAGACATGGGAATTTATCAGGCAAGCAGGGTAGAGCCTCATGGTTATTGGTTGCATTATGAGAAATGTAGGATCCAACACTCTTATGTTTTCTGACCAATTCTAGCGACTAAGAGATTATCCCGGCCTCCGCTGCTGCAAGATTAAATCACAACGACATTAAATATGTCCTTTGTTATGATGATGGTTAATTGTATTGTCTAGTCTTGTGTTGAAATTATGAGGGGGAAATAATAGTTCAACTCGTCCGCTGTGCAAAACTGTCATTTTTTACGCAGTACTTTTGTCCGACCAAAAAAACCAACCTTAATGCGTTAAGATGCACTTTGCCTGTCATCTGAAAACATAAGATAATGACCCTCGGCCGGGCCAAGGCACTTCTAGTCCAAAAATACGAGAAGGACATCCTTGCAATAGAGCGTGCGAACAGCTGCTGTTAAAATGTACAGTGTGTTTGTATGATTTCGGTTCGGGGAACACATTGTATCTGCCGTCTGTGGAGGTTTTTACGGATCAGCCGCGGCGCAGGTGAGAGGCGCCCAGGATGAGTGACGGGAGTCGGGGCTGTGACCGAACACCGGGGATGAGCACAGCCTACCAATACACTTCTCGTCTCAATCCAAAGGTTTGGGAAATGCAAAAAAGGCCTCCGATCCAACTGTCCGAGCGGACTGACGGGAAAACGCCGAGGCTGAGGAAGAACGCGCGGGTGCTGTGTGTGTGTGCGTCTCCTTGGCTTCGCGATGGCGAAGTGTTTGGTGATGCAAGCTGGAGAGACCAGTGTGGACGTGACAAATTGATCCTGCTTTGAATGCCCCCTAAACCATCAGCAGCTCACACTCGCAGGAAATGGGCCTGTCACACTCGGCTGATAGATTAAAACAGTGTTTGTATTCACTGAGATACACTTGCCTTCCAATTTGACGGCTGTGTGAAAGTGAGGCGGCGGCACTGTATGTGTGTGTGTGTGTGTGTGTATCTCGATGTGTCAATGTGTGTATTTGTGTGTATTACTATAAATGTAGCTGTGTGTGTGTGTGTGTCTGGAGGAGGAATGTTTGTCATTCAGGAGCTTAACACAGCATTTTGATTTACTGTTCTCTCTCTCTCTCTCACACACGCACACACACACACACACACACACTCGATAGGCTGCTCATGCATTTATTGAGAGGTTTTGGGGAGCCGGCCGGCCTGAAGACGATATTTTGCCTGTTAATGGAAGGATCGATGACTGTTGCACTGCCGCTGAAAACGTCGAGAGGATCCAGGGAAAGGAAATGGATCGTGGTGTGAGAGGAGGGGAGGATGAAAAAAACCCTGAAAGACCCTGAACTTCACGCACAAGGAAATTGGAATAAGTGAGAGGTGCACTGTTGCACTGTTTTATGTCGACGGAGGACATTTTTCTTCATACCAGAGTATTTTTTTTTCTTTAGTGGCGGATTTTAAAACGGTACAACTGATTTGTGCCAATGGTCTGACAGGGGTGAAAGTGTGTTTTGAAATAAAACAAGAGAGGTAAATGATGAGTTAAAGACAGAATGTCAGCCCCTCAGTGATATCAAGCCATGTGATTTATGTGAAAAAAGGCTGGTTGAGCGTGTCTCAAGTTTACGCAAGTTCAATTAGAGTCGGGTAATCCTCCTGGAATGTAGTGTGTAGATCGAACATGGCTTGCGCGCGAGGCAAGCCAATGAAGATATGACTTGTCCAGACAGATAGTAACCTTGTTTACGCGACGCAAGCTCAATAAATATTAGACAGCAAATGAAATAAGCAGAGTATGAAGTGAACGTGGAGAAAGAGAGAGGGGCAAGGGGGAGAAAAATCTATATCTCATTTCGGAGGCAAACATCTGCACAAACAGAGCTGATTTGTTTGGTCGCGCTGGGGAAAGGGGAATTGTTGTCCTGCAGCTCTCTAATCCCCCCCGCAGATTTTTAAACTGCGCGACGGATTAATCTCGCTTACCTTGTAGCCGCTCTCTCTCTCGAGTGTTGCTGCCTCAGCCTCCACTGTCGGTTGATTGAAAATCTGTAGGTGATATAAGTGGCAATCAGAGAAATCCGCCGACGGGAATAATAAAAAAAGCTGAGAGCACGCCACGTTCTCAGGAAAAATTCAGCTTAGGAGTTATTTCCAGGATAAATGTCCAGGTTAGGATTATCTAAAGGATAAATCACTAGATAAAAAGACAAGGATATTTAATCACATCAGTGCCATTGATTGGCAACATTACCTGGGTCTACAACCAGAAATGTCACAGCAGTTGAGTAATCTCAACTCCATGGTCTTCTCGTGGTGCATCTTTTTTGGTATATACAGTTGTAATATCGGCGTATTATTAAATATCGACCGGACCTCGACAGATATGAGGAATGAGGAACAAACGTACACAGATGCTTTAGGAAATATATTTGGGGATTGCACAGATTGATTTCGGGGGGTGGGGCTAAGGGACGGTGGGTGAAGCTGTGAAAACAACATAGACCAAAAAAGTAAAGGAAGGAAACACTTGGAAGTTCAATTTGCAGTCCGTCGGTCTTTCATCGGGCGGTTGGACTTCAGAATTCATCATGTATTGTGCCCACAACCTCCAAGAGCTCCTTTGAGCAGTCTTCACCCTGACACCCTTTTGGTCAGACACTTCAGATCTGTAAGTCTTAGAGGATTTGAGTCTTTGGGTCCACAGCCGTGAACTGTACGCCTGAGCCAGACAAGATCTCAACACTCAGAACAGACAGAGACTTCTCCACAAAGCTCCACAAGAACTGAAAAGAGGCGTTTTATGTATAGTTTGTTTTTCTCAATGCTGAGTATGATACACTGGAGGAATAGAACCGCTTATGCCTTAGATACAAGGTGTGTAAGTTGCGGCTTGAGGACACACCAAAGGGCTTTAAGAGACCATGTGGTTTTCGTCCAAATAACAGAGGTTTAAAATCACATTTATATATAGAGTATATGAAAAAAATCATGACCAAGCAACAACCCCATTCTGACAATACTTATTTACAGAAAATATTTTTTTACCATCTACAACATCTGTGAACGCCAGCTGCAGAATACTTTTGGTTGATCACAGGTTATGGTTATGGCAAATATTGTATGACTTAATATGGTTGGGGTTTACCAAAACTCTTTGTGTAGGTTAAAGTAAAGGTTGCGGTTAATAAAAACACAAATGCAAATGGCTGTTCTGTGGCAAGAGATGATCTAAGTTGCTAACTTCCCATCCTCCAACGACCAACAATGGGATTGAATGTAAATCGTTGGGTGCGGGAGACCGGGTTTTTTGCCAGACACACTACATTAACTCACCGGAGAAACTTAGTTAAGAAACTAACGAAAGAAATGAAGAAAGAGAAGCTGAAATCAAAACAACCAAATGTCACAGAAAGTCAGACACTTTATTTAACTAATGGCTGCCAATCAATCTGCACAGTCGCACTGGAGGGAAGAACAAGCAGCCAAGAAGTTTGGTGTTTCCCGGTAATTTAACAAAAACAACCAGAGAGTAATTATCTGTACTTTCTCAGGAGATGTCAACACAAAACACAGATTTTTTTCCCCCCTGCCATTATTTTTCTTGTGCTTTATCGATCGCATGTCTAATTTCTGCATCGTGCATTTTTCAGTTCTGTTTAATTGTTCTGGCTTTTGCGTCCAAGCTGTCAGTCCTGCAAAAAGAAATTCAACAGGCAGGCACGGTGAAGCCGTCGTCTTCTGCCCCGGAGAGAGTAGGCAATTTTTAAAATTGATGTCATTAGGCAAATATGGCGTATCGGCTTTCCAGTTGTCTGTTGGGAGCTTTGTGGCTGAGCTGTCAAAGATTTGAAATAAATGGCTGTGGAAATGTCGAGGAGAGGAAAAGATTAAAGAAGAAGTCGAGCTCCGAGTCTTTGCATCAATAAGGAACCAGCCGGTTGATAGATGGACCTGTTTACTCCCTCTGAGCAAAGGATGAGAGAGACGGAGGAAAACGCGAGAAAAAAAAAGCGAGACAACCGGGCTGACAGAAGACGTACGCACGGGAAAAGGAAGAGATGAAAGGAACGGAGGAAGAGGAGGAGCGAGGTTGAGGTTAAAATATAAAATAATGGTCCCTGCAGGGAAGAAGGGAACAATGAAGATGGAGTGAGGTGAGGAAGTTGTGACAGACATGGAGAGGCAGAATCTGTCATGATGCCAGCCCGGCATCATGACAGACGCTTCAGGTTTATTTCAAGGGAAACTTTAAAAAAAAATAATGTTCAAATGCAAAGTCGTCAGTCAGGTGAGAGCAGCTCTGCAATTCTCCCGCCTAAGTGTGTGTGTGTGTGTGTGTGTAGTGGACTCCCACTAAGAGACTGGCTGAACTAACAGACTAATGCATCTTTGCAGCTGCCTGTAGAAATCGCAGCCTAAAATTACACTTCAGGTAAACAGTTATTATCGATTCGCTGCGACAAAAGGAGCTTTTCATCCGCTCTCCCGCTGCTTCATTTGAACGCACTCGAGTAAGTGTGCTTACATGAGTAACCTACCTTGCATCCCTGAACACTTTGCTTTTCATTACTGTGATTATCTGCGTCCCATTTTTTTCTTTCTTCTTTTTCCCAGTTTGCAGCACATAAAATGAAAGTGAAGTTAGCCCTCTTGAGCATCATTTCTCTCTTGGATGTTTTATACCTATTGGTTTCTCTTTGAAAGGCTTAAGAAAAATCCATTTCTGTTCCTCTGGAAGTGCCTTTTGATGAACATAGTCAAATTCACTGTTTTTATAAACTCCCTAATCGCCTCCTAAAGTTTGGACATTTTATTTTTGGAGCAAAATTAAAGATAATTGAGTTGCCTGTAGAACTTTTGTGTTTAGGTGTATTTGCACTGTGGTATATGCTTTCCTAGTTTAACATCATTTTAGATAGATACACACAATTTAGTTTTTCTTCCTCTGCGTATGTTTATCTTCATTTCTCTTCTTTTGTCAATACTTAAAAGGCCCAGTGTGTAATTTTTGGCGGCATCTGGTGGTAAAGTTGCAAACCGCAACCAACTGAGCACCCGACAGGCGACACTTAATGGCGGCTCACCGCTGATTCCATTTCTGGTTTCCGTCAGCGTCTGAAAATTCAACGAGACTGCGATGTATTCTTGAACCGTTTTGTGCAACAACCGTATTCAACACGACGTAGCAAACGTGGAGTCTCACACGGAGGTCGGGTCCACCTCGTGGAACTATATTTAAGTCATTCAGAGTTGACGAATAAACATTGGTTCATTGTTTGAGGTGATTATACATATATGAACACATAGTTACGGACAATATATTCAATTTCTGTGAGCAAGTTCTTCTAAATATTACACACTGTACCTTTAATTGTCTTATCTTTCACTCGTCTTTGTCATTGACCTGGTTTCTGCTTGTTTTGCAGGTGGAAATAATGAGACCTCGGAGCAATTTCGCTGCTCTATCATCGTGTTCACCGCAGCATGATAATGACAAGATGTCCCACAATGCACGGGCTTAACACACTAACAGATATATAAATATATATATATATATATACAGAAGCAGATGGAGGCATAATTTCTGCAGTATCATAGTCACTTTGACATATATTTCAATGGATAATTCGACATTGGAGTTGACATTGACGGAACTTTAATGTGCAAAAACTTTCAGTTGATTGCTGAGATCCATCAGCCTTGGGGCAAACGTACAGTATTCACTCACAACCTCTGCAAAAAAAAGTGAGAACGTCATGTTCTCCCATCATCTTTGAATCGTCAGGAAAGGTCTCCACTTATTCAGATTGGATAGAAATAACAATGACGAATGACTTTGCTTAAAATATTCAATGAAGGCACCATGAGATGTGTTATTATACCCGGCAGGTTTGCATATACAACTTAAGGAGCACTTTAAAAAAAATGTGGAGCATTACAGACACTGTGCAGTGTCCTGTTACCCTCAGTTAACACCAGGTTACCACCGTGAAATTAGATTCTATGGGATTATGATCTTTAGGGGATAGAAAAAGTTTTGTGTCATCAGCTTATAATTTGCCTCAAGACTTTTGAAGCAAATCTTGTTGGTGGTGTTCCTGTTAATACTTGCCAGCTACATTTGGCTGTGCACAAATAAAACTCACAGAGGTTTATGTAGTGGATAGGTCACAAGAATGTCACTGACTAATAACTAAATCACACAATGCTAAATACCCATATGCTAATTGACGTTATCCTATCCTCTTAAAAGATGACCGGCTTAACCGAGAACCAAGATCAACTGAGAATGTGAGAGATTATTCAGCTGTGCCGTTGGATGCGTGTGTGCGCTCGCATGTGTGTGTGCAAGCTGCTTCGTTAAACCTGTGTCTGCTCCGTAAATCTGCAGTCCAACACATTGAGCCAAGATCGGCCTAATCCTGATCCCCAGATCTGATTTTTGCAGCAATTGTGGGACATAGGGTTTGTGTGGTTGTATTTAGGTGTGTGTGCGTGTGTGCATGTGTGTGTGTGTGTGTGTGCACACGCTCGAGAGAGAGAGAGAGAGAGAGAGAGACAGAACAAAGGTACCCAACATTCTCCATATGCACAACGTTTTCCCCAGCACCTGGTTGTGTCAGTTAGAGGATTTGGGCTGTTGCACCGTGTCTCAGCGAAAAACACACACCGACAATGTGTGTCACCCTCCACATGCTGACTCAGTGGTCTTATGGTTGTTTTTGATTAATTAAAGTGTCCATTCCATTTCTTGGCTTTAACAAGCAGACCCGAGGCCAGTGAAGTAGAAAAGCTATAAAGGAAGAAAGGTGGATTCACCTGGCACATTTTCCGTATTGCAAGCTATAAAACCCAGGAATGGAAAAGTAGATTTTTGGCTTTCGTTCCTCATCTCCTGCTCCATGTTTCGCCCCCGCACCAAAATGATGAGGCAACAACAACAACAATATGAAATCAGAAAGAGGGCATTTTTATAGAAGAACTCAAGCAATGGTGATCAGTTTCATTTGTGTTAGTGTACTTGAATGAATCATGTGAATATTCATTTGTCATCAGGACAAATCCATCCATCTATTTTCTCTGACATATCCAAGGCCAGGGTGTTCCAGACATCCCTCTCCCTACGTTTTCCAGCTACTCCTCTGGGATCCTGTGGCGTTCCCAAGCCAAGTGGGACACATAATCCCTCCAGCGATTTTTCTTGGTCTACCTCAAGGTCTCCTCCCAGTTTGGTGTGCCTGGAAAACCTCCAATGTAAGGCACCCAGGAGGTATCCTGATAAGATGGCCAGCGACTCTACTCCAATAAGCTCCCTTTGGCTGTTCCCCCCATCTCTAAGGCCAACCTACAGGGAAAACTAGTCTGCCTCTTGTATCCGTGAACTCATTCTTCGGATCACTACCCGAAAGCTCATGAGCACTGGTGAGGGTCGAAAACCTAGATCGACTGGCTAAATCAATAGCCTTACGGCTCAGTGGTCAGGGTAACGCAATAGTGAAAAAGATCATTCTCGGGGAACCAAGGGATATTTACCAAATTTCATGGCAATCTATGTAATGATGTCCATGTAATGTCAGAGGTCAATCTGCTAATGACGGTAGTAAGGGCAGAGGAATCGCTGAAGTCCGTAGGATTCATCTTCTGAGGAACATGAATGTCTACGCAACATTTAAGGGGAAATTATATGACACAGCTTACGTGACTGGAAACAAGTACATTTCTTTAAATACACACTTTGTTATCACTGTCCCTACCCTCAATCTTCACACTGCATGTCCCTACCAACCGTCACATCAGTGAAGCGTGATGGTTGGTTCAGATTTTAGGTTAGGGTTATTTCAACAAGAGTGAGCATACACACACACACACATACTTACACAGGTTAATACATGCAGAGAACAAGAACAATAGCACCTTTCATTTAGCAGAAATACAGCCCTTTTTTTTGAGCCGTTGTACTTAATACCCACTCAAAATGTCCTGCTCGTACCGAATGAGACGATGACAATGACACGGTGAGAAAGCTGTTCGTATTGTTTATTAGTCATACTCCGTATGACAGGCAGTTCTCTGTTTTGCCTCCACTCAGAGGCAGAATCCTTTAGCAGAAAGGGACAATAAATGTTGGAAAGTTGAGTCATCATTACTACTAGCCTCGCACAAAAGTGTATTTTTATGCAAGTTAAGATTTATTCATCCGCAGAAGTAGAAAGGGAAAAATTGTCCATGCGGTTTTTTGGTTCGCTTAAGGCAGAACATTTTCGTCCATAAAACAAAATTATGCAAATTAAGAAGATAAATGTTCCACTGTGGCTATCTCGAAGCTAGAAAGATTTAAGGTAAAACTCTGATCAGTAAAACTATTCAGAGACCTGTTGTATTTGATAAAGAGGTAAATGGGCTGTATTTATATATATTTTGTCGTCTTATCGACCGCTCAAAGCGCTTCACAGTACAGTAACTCACATTCACCCATTCACACTCACATTCATACAGCGCTGTCGTACATCGCGCTTTTCCTGTCACATTCATACACTGCTGGAAGAACGGTCAGAGTCAAATTTAGGGTTAATTGTCTCGCCCAAGGACGCATGGAGACATCATGGGCCTGCACGTAGGACCTCAAACACACCATGACAGTCCTGAGAAATACAACACACATAGTCTGTTCTCCTATAAGGAAGGATGAAACATGCCGAGAAATGGTTAACCGGATTGATGATGAATAGCCCGTTCAGACCTACGATGAAAAGATCAGGCCTTAATAACACAATACTCTAGAAACCTGATGCTCTGCCTCTGGCCCTAATGGTTCCGTATAAATGCCACATATACTGTGCAGCGCTGCGCACAATAGCTCCACTTATCACTGAGGTGACAGGCACATAATAACATGGCTCTATGGCTAATGGCTCCCACACACTCTGGGCTTAAAATGTATTCCTCTCCCGACTATAGAACCCCAGCCCTCCTTCCTTCTCCAACACGACGGGATAATACCTTTGTCGGCTACAAAGGCCCAGCAACAACGCAGATGAACTTGTTCGTAGTCCGCAGCTCAAGCCCTCAAAATGTTCGTTTTTTTATCCTCTTTTCATGCTTTCAAGTGAGATCTTTTCACATGCACGTCGACCGTCTTTAATCTAGAAAGAATTGTGATTTGACTTTGGTGCATCAGTTCCATATGCTGTATCGTACTACACAGGAGCTTTCTAACACATGTATGCTGTATATAATTCATGGAAATATTTATTACATGGTTCAAGATTGAATTATATCAAGATATCTCTTTCGTGAACCACGAAAATTAATTTCTTGCACAACGAACTAGCAACAAGAAGTAAAACACAAGGGGTTTAAGTACACAGACAATCAGGGGATAACGAGTCACAGGTGAGCACTTCTGGGCGGGGCAGACAATCAGGGGATAACGAGTCACAGGTGAGCACTTCTGGGCGGGGCAGACAATCAGGGGATAACGAGTCACAGGTGAGCACTTCTGGGCGGGGCAGACAATCAGGGGATTACGAGTCAAAGGTGAGCACTTCTGGGCGGGGCAGACAATCACACAAGAGGGGAACTTGACAGGAAGTGGGACCTGAAACGAGAGGAGATGTGAGACACCAAAATAAAACAAGAAGTGCAATAAATTTGACAAAAATCATAATAATCAAGAACTTGACCAGGAGTGGGACATGACAGTTGCTGTGTTTATGTAGAAAGCTGAATCTGCCGTAAAGGGGCAATACGCAGTTCTAAAGCAATACACATTTTGTAAAAATCTGCGAATATTTCCTCACGGTCCGCTAGCTGTCGGTTTTTGTGTGTGCGGCACCACACAACACTGCGTGTAAATCATTTCCCGACACTTTAAGAGACGTGCCATCGTAGGACTCAGGGGTTTTAGCCTCGTGGTTAGCGTCGTGTTGGTCTCACATACCGGAGGCTGCTGGTTCACTGCCCCGGGCCAGTGAAGGAAAAAATCACAGCGACAACAAAGAGACGGACAAGCTTTGTACAAAAAAAATCTGTCACTGCCCCTTTAAGCTGGATGTACATTTTAGAAAGAGGACTAGAGGCTATCGTCGTGTCCTGTCAGAGTGGTTTGTGGCTCACTGGAGACGGATTTTCTCCGTGAACTGTTGCTCCGTGTGCCTCTGTGTTTTTGGCCGACCTCACTTCAAGGCAGCTGTTACTGACGAAATATCACCAGGGCAGAAGAATAACAAAGAGCTCGACGGAAATTGCAAATGGTGCGATTGAAGAATCTGCCAATATCCGCTAAGGGCAAACTCATAGAGGTTTTTTTGCTGAGCGCAAGCATCTTTTTTTAAAATGACTTCCCAGTGAAGAGAGGGTGTGTGCAACGGCGTGCGTCGGAACAAAGCCTCCTCTGGTTGGTTGCTCAAAACAATGTCAAACATAAAATTTAATAAAGAGCACAATACTTATAAAACTGGCTGCAGCTGAACCAAAAATTAAAAAAGGGGGAACCGGCAATCAGAGTGATTATCAAAACCCTCTAACTAGTTGGTTTTTTTGTACTGGTGGAGGGCGTTTCGTGTTGCATCAGCATCTTCCTGTCTTTGCTTCTTTTCCCCCGTCTCATTCTCTTTCTGTCCTGCAGAGCGGCTCCGTGGAGCCCATATGTGCTTTTCTTTCTCATTTTTTACAGTTCATTACTCTCCCCTCACCTGCTAAAGTGTGTGTGTGTGTGTAGAAAGTGAAAGGTCTTGAAAAAAATAAAGGAATCCATCTCTCCCAGACAATTTCAGTGCAGTTATTGACTAACTGATCTCTCCTGCATTAGTGTGTGTCTTCTAAATCTCTGTCCTGGTGGATATTCTGGTGTGTGTGTGTGTGTGTGTGTGTGTGAGTGACCACTCATGCGTGCAGCTGAGAGCCCTTTCAGCCATATATGTTATCAAGTAAACATGGTTTTTCACAATTTGAAATGAACCAATGCAACGTGTTCGTGCTTGTACAGTAAGTGTGTGTGTGTGTGCGTGGATTTGTATGTCCGTGATCGATCTCTAGCAAATGATTGGGGGATTTAAGGAAGAGAAGGTTTTTACTGTGTGTGTGTGTGTGTGTGTGTGCGCGCTCAGTCGACTATAGCATATAGTGGTTATATGAATATATATAAGGGACGTTTCCATCACCACGCTGCACTGAACTGTGGCAGTGCTGCAAAATGTCTCTTGGTGTGTTTGTGCTCGCGCTTGCGTGTGTGTGCATGCGTGAAGAAGCAATATGGTTTATCACCGTAATGTATAAGTCTGAGCGGTTTTATGACATCCATAGATAGAGCGTCAACAGATGGCGCAGTGTTTGCTGTCTCCTGTCGATCAAGATAGCTCGGACCATAAACGACTAATGGCGATGGTTACATATCTGAGTGTGTGTGTGTGTGTGTGCGCGCGCTTGTCCTAAATACCATATTTGTGTGCAATATTTGGAAAACTTGTTTGTGTGTGTGTGTGTGGATGTTTGTTTAGTTAAGTGAATGAGCTGCTGGGCACTGATTCAGCATCATGACATCATTTGCCCCGAGTGGAGTCAAGAACATCCGCTGTTGTTCCTTGTCCAACAATAAAATGTAAGTGTGTGTGTGTGTGTAGTACACAACTTTCTATGGTTGTTTGGCCACATGTTTCCTCAGCTGTGTCCAAACCATGTGCCTCAGAATAAGAATTGAACGCGTGTTTGTGCAGGCTTCGCACTTAAAGATGCTTCCACCGTCTCCGAGCTGCGGGCCCTGCGATTGGACAGGAAGCTGCTTTGTGTGCGGCGCAGAGCAAAGATGACGCAAAAGTGACTCAATCTTCTTTTTTTTTCTTTTCCTTGAGTACAAGGCCAAAGTTCAGCACGGGTTAGAGCGATCTTCGCGCTGGGTTATGTAAAGCGGGAGGTTTGATTAGAAAGCTGATGCAGGAAGACAGTGGATCCGGTGGTGAGGCGATGTCACAGTTAGTTTTGGGGGCAGACAGGTAGACGTCATGAGAATGAGTCAGGCTCCAGGGGTGGTGGGGGGTGAGTCAACTTTCAGTCTGATTTGAGGAGATAAATATTGTTTTAATTGGCAACGGGACGGTTATTTCTGAGGTTAAGTTGTTTTAAGCAAATAGTCTGTTACATAACGGAAAAGAGATGAATTTCATTTTTACTTGGTCAGAAGCCTGATGACCAAATTGTCATTTTCACCTCTTCCTCATTTCCTGGAGATTTGTTTTGCCGTGTAGCAAATGACGCGTCCGTCCCGCCAACTTCAAAATTTTCCCGTGGAGACAGAAGCTGCGTGAGAGGGTCACAGTTGTCCACTTCCGGCAACCTGTGCGGCTGTGTCAAGTCTCATCCGAGCTTCTCGACATTTTTTGCGCCAATTTTTCTGTCCCTTCTGTTAATAGACACACATTATGAACATTATTGGTCCTAAAACTAAAATGAGGATGCCATAGATTTGTATTTGTTCTTTTTGGCATCATACAAAGTGCACTGAACAGAATAAAAATGTATTTCAATGAATGTTTGCATATTTGTTTACTTTCATTCAATTATGTCCCTATAATGAAAAGCAATAATTATATGATTAGCTTCACTAAACTGTGCAGTTATTCAAGTTCTATTGAAGATGCTTGGAGCAGGATCCTCCTACTGCTGCAAATGGAACTTGAGCACACGTCGCATTCTCGTTGAATTTTCAGCGCCGCCGGAAATGGAATCAGCGCCACCATGAGGCGTCCCCTGTCGGGTGCTCAGTTGGTTGCGGTTTGCAACCGTACCACCAGATGCCGCCAGAGAATTACAAAAATGACACACTGGGGCTTTAATGTTTCAATCTCTAGGGAACATCGGGCGATGACTCCTCCTACAACTGCTGACGCTTGACGCATTTTTTAGCTCCCTGGTTTGACCACATCAAAATTAAAAATACTGAACCAGAACAAGGTGATGGACTCCGCAGCGTTTTGGCATCCTAATGTTGTTAATGCTCGTCTTTAGCGCCGCCTGCAGGCTCCGCGGCCGAACTGTTGTCCTGAATGAAATAGCTCAACGACCATAATTGATTGCCGTGAAATTTTGACGATCTTCCGAGCTTGAACCCTGATGATCCTCATGATTCCATAAATGGCTGTAAACTTCTCCTTTTTATTGAATGCAGATGTACAGCGTATGACGTTATTATTACACCGTCGTAAACCAAGGACGAGGATGTCCACCAAGGACACGGGGAGAAAATCTGTATGCGAGTGACACTGTCACGTGGCATCCGCCGCCAAACGTGCATGAATACTTTTCTGTCCGCAGCATCGGACTGGGCTCGGCGCTGGGAAGCTCCCACATAACAGCGCTGAGGATCGCTGTCAATATGGAAACAAAAAAAAATATGCTCAATGCATACTATTCTCGCAGAGAGGTTGAAAACTAATCGAACTCAAATCCAGAAGTTGCGTTTGCCTGTAGGAGGGGATATTATAGAAACTCAGCAAGTTTGGCGAAATTTGTCAGCACAGACGAGCAATTTTTCTTCAGTACCTTCCAAAACAAACGTGTAATTCACACTCACGTTGGCCAGTCCTCCCTGCTCTCCGCTGGCTGAAAATGTTGCTGGTGGTTCCAATGACTCGTCACTGTCCCTGACCTTGAGTGTGGGGGGGGGACCAGTGCTTCCAGCCAGGCTAACAGACAGACACACAGAGAGAGAGAGGGAAGAGGATAACAGGACTAGTTTATGGTGGTCGTCGGTTCACTGATCTTAATTGCAGTGTACATGGTGTGGCTCAAAGCTACATCTCTCCACGTCAGAGGGAATCAAAGTTACAGGAGTTCGACGTAACTTCGCTGTTCGCCTGCGACGCCCTCAGCTCTGCATGGTTCCACTTTTATCTGGCTGCTAACTCAGCCTCAGCCTCGATTCCAGGCCAGGGCCCAGCGCACTGTTCACTGTGAGAGGGCAAATCCTATTAGTAAATGTTTTTCTAATACGGAGGTGTCTCATCTGAAGGACCACCTGTTTACAGGAGACGCTCAATGCAAGAAGAATTGACTAAAGTATCAATGAACCAAATTGTTGATAAGATCGGGGAGCAACCACAGCAAGTTTCGCTAAATACAAATGTGTAAATAGATTTTACGGTGAGAGGATTGCAATAAACACACATATGCCTGTACATATAAGGCTGGGTCAAGGGACTTTGATTGTAAAAACGACTTCCTCTGATCAAAAATGATCTCGTATCTGTCTGCTTAGATCTGAAGGTTCTGAGAGTTCAGTTGAATTTTCTGGCCCCGCCCCCCAACCACGACGAAACAGGAAATACTCCAAAGTCTATTCCGCCATGGCGTCTACAGACGTCGTCTCTTCCGTGCCCAGCGCCAGACGCGGTTTCGCGACTAGCTGGTGAACATTTTGCGACTAAAACTATTCCTAAGGTGTTGGTGGAGACAAAAACCGAGCAAAAAAAGACTCATAGAGCTAACATTACTTATTAATTTAATACGTCAAGGTTTTGTTTTAGCTTGTCGTAGTGCCGCCATGTTTGCCCCCCAAAAAAATCAATTACTGCAGCTTTAACTAATCGTGTTACGGGAAGTTTCCATACTCGCCGGAGGACCTTTTCCATCACAACAAAAAAATGGCTCTTTCAACATCTGTCTCTACTTCTTTTCTCCTTACTGTACATTTTTTTTGTATTAAATCTCTCCAATTTTTGATCTCCCTCCATCACCTCCCCCCCTCACAGAAGGACTGTCATCCAGGGAGTTATTGTACAGCCTCTTCTTTTCTTTGAAGGGCTTCCACACTGGTTAATTAAATTCTCAGAACTAAACCGGTGACCCTGACGCACCAGCGCTCAGCGAGGGGGTCAAAGCTTAACACCTCCCGAAGCAAACCTCGACGTCGCCGCCAAGAAAAAGCTTTCAGAACCTGCAATTACTCGTTGCATTTACAGTCGGAAAATGAACGAGAAGAAAGGAGCCATGCCATTTTACGGCTGAAATGATGTGCCCGTCTTGATTTGCGGAGGATCAGCGTTGGGTTTAATTTTTTCTGCAGCAGCGTGCGATTACAATCAGGCTGTGTGTTGCGGAGTTGCTCAGAGGTTAAAAGCACTCGCGCCGCACAGGAGAGAAATAATGGAAGGAGGCTGTGAGGGAGTTTATGTAACGTGACATCGCAACTTGAACTTTCCTTTAAAGTCTGTAGCCCCGGTGGCTATGTCAGAGGTGTGTGTGTGTGTGTGTGTGTGTGTGTGTGTGTGTGTGTTTTCTCCCTGACGATATCACAGTCCATTGAGGATTCCGCTCTTCCGCCGCCGGCCTGGGGAAGATTGGTTTGTCGTACGAGACGTTAGGCGCCATCCTATCACTCGAGACGTTTGACAGTTTGGTCGGTACAAAGGGAGACAGATTTGATGAGCGCGTTCTCTCTGGTCCCACTGCAGCGATACTACCTGAGGACAATAATGGAGATGATTTTAATCCTGTCCTGTAAGGAAACAAAAAGGTCTACAGCCATTATGCAGACGCTCCGAGGCGGCACTTCACTGCCGCGGCGGTTCGAGCCAACTGATATCATCAACATTCTACCGTGTAAAGGTATCTTGTGTGTTCACTCATGCTTACATTTGCTTGTTAACACTAAACACAGTACGGCAGAGGTTGATGGGAATGTTGTTTAACAGGTATTTGGTTACAAACCCATGTTTTGGTCAAAAGTAATTGGACTTTACAGGGAAAATGCATACATTCATACGGTGCCATGCATTTCTGTCATGTTCATACACTGCCGGAATAGCCACCAGAGGCAGTAAGGGCTGAGTGTCTTGCCCAAGGTCAATCGCGGACTGGGGCACTCGGGGATCGATCCCCAGACCCTCTGGTTGGTGGGCGACCTTGTCTGCCTCCTGTGCCGTGGCCACCCAAAAGTAAAACTTGAAAAAGTCAACGAAAAGTCACCAAAGACCTGTCGGCCGCCCAGGTCATCTCATCTTGTTCTGCCTGTGCCTGCGTTGGGGTTTTTTTCTCCCAGGAAATCCAACTCTTTAGATCAATTGGAGACCCTGAAATGACCCGTAGGTGCGACTGTGAGCACGGATCGTTCTTTGTCTCTCTCTTGTGGTGGACTGACAAACTGTCCACGGTCTACCCCAACGACAGCTGGGAGTGGCCCATGAGCCACAGAGGACAAGAAGTGTAGATGATGGTTGGATGGACCAAAGTTCTTACAGTTGGTACTGAGGGGGACATTTCACTCAATTGGGAGAATTGCCAAAGTCATTAGGCGTCATCATCTGGGCCTCATGGTTCCACCTAAAAGTTTTCACCAAAAAAACCCACTTAAGTCAATCTCACGATGCCACAGGAGAAAAGGGCCGGGAATCACAAACTTAAGGAGGGAACTTTTAAGGTAATCCATCAAATAGTTGTCACGGCGATTCAGTGTGCATCAAAGTGGCGGTCCGGCCGACGGAACATCGCTGCCGCGGCCCCATCGCCAGTGTGGCTAAATGGAAATTCCACCGTCCGCAAAGCAAAGGTAAAGGAAGTAAATGGAATTCAAAGGATTTGTTTTAACTCTGGGAGATGCAATCTTCCTCCAGTCGGGGGAAACGCAGGCAGTCCTGGAATCCACGGCGGAAGATTACAATACAACAAGATTGCAATGCATTTCCAACACGAGTGGTTGGAGGGGCAATTGTAAAAACTCTGACGTCAGGAGAGATGTGTCCCATTTGGAGCTGATTGATGAATCCACGCTTTCACCGTTTGATTTTTGATCAATACGAACCCGAAACTTAAATCATGTTACAGGTGCTGCAAGAGAGAGAGAGAGAGAGAGAGAGAGAGAGAGAGAGATCGATATGAAAATTCGAAGTAACCATCTTCAGCTGATTACAAAATTTCGGCCAGTTCCAAAAAAAAAGGGGGGGGGGGGCGTCCTGATTCAAGGTAAGGATTATATTTTTTATCTTTTTTACTGAGGGCGCAGCCGGGGACGAAGCGCTCCTGTTGGACGCGGAGAGTGTTTCCACTCAGAGGAAATGATGAGGACCGTTAACCGCTGGATTCGAGCCAACGCATCGCAAACGGGACGTTTGAGGAGAGGCTGCTCGGTCTCAGCCGCAACATGAGTCACTTCTGGATGCGCGGAGAAATATGACGGCGTCCAGTATTGATCCGGCTTGACCATGACTAGATTATAAATATGGCCTGCATGCAGCGTTGCCTCGTGTTGCTGTGAGTGTGGGATAATTCATCGTGTACTGTGTGTGTGTGTGTGTGTGTGTGTGTGTGTTTCTCTCTGTCTGATTGTGTAAGCACTCACTGCGGGTCATCAAGTTCCACAGCAGACTGGGGTTTCCAACTATTACCTACATCCCCATCATGAAGAATAAAAAAAGAGAGGATAACTCCACCAATGCAAATGCAACATATATGGTTATAATCGCTTTAACGCAATTGCGCTGAAAAAAAGCAACAACAAAAAAAACCTGGTCCACCTGAGATGATGAAATGTGATCAGTAACGAGAGTGTTTTTTTTTTTTTAATGTTCATCAGATGCCACAGTGAATCATAACACCATAAACTACGTGATATTCCGAGATGGCGATTTGACGGCGCGCCGCGACAATCACTTTATCTTTAATTACAGCTATCAGCGGGTAACAGGTGCACGCGAGGCCACGGGCTAATCTGGGAGCCGCCTTATCGGCCGCTCCGCTGTCGCGCGGCGCAGTAATTCATAAATACTTTACGCGCGCCTGTTACTCGGGGTGATTTGTCGCCCCGGCGCAGCTCGTTAGTCCCCCTCCATTTTGGCCTTTGGCAAACAAGCGCAGCAGGGCAGCGAGAGCAAGCAACGGGGGAGTGTTACCGGTACCAACTGAGAGTTCGGCGGCGACAACGCGTGAATATTGAATGCAGACATTTGGGCATTTAGTATTTTCCCAGGGGAGTGAAAGGTTTGATCCTGCACCCCCACCGGAGCTCCAGGTCGCTGCGAGGGGGACGTGTGCGCCCCCCCCCCCCTCTCTTTTTATTTCTTCTTTCGCTGGACCACTTACGAACAAACGGAAATTGAACTCCTAATTCGACGGCTGTGATACACACTGCACTTTCCTCTAAGGGCTCTTGAAGACAGAGGCCGTTGGACGCAGCGGGCTGCACTCCGCCGCGTCTTTCTCACGACAATCCCAGCAAACTGATGTCGCGGTCGCTCAGCTGCCGTGAGAAATATTACAGATTTGCTTTTACTGGAAAAGGGTTCCGGTGGATATTCATTGCCTGAACGCCTTTGACTCGGTGCAAACACGGCGAGTAACAGAATGATGCGGTGAATGAGGAGCCTGATCTTGGTGCATGGACGTAAACACGTCTTCCCTTTTTCACTCATTTCGTCCAGATCTCTCTCTCTCTCTCTCTCTCTCGCTCTCTCACAGCCTTTCTCTCTATTCCTTTGTCTCTGTCATTTAATCCACCGACCTCAATCACAACCTCATCACTTTTGCTTAGTGAAACCCTTATTTTACAAGCCCATTTCCCAACAACGGGGCGTCTCCCTGTCCGTTTTGCAACGGCCTCCCTCTCGTCGTCTCTCCCACTGTTACTCTGAACTGATCGTGAGGCCGCATTTAACAAAAACTCGAGCCATTTTTATCTCGCGGTAAATTATTGATGGGCGTACATTATTCAGCCAGTGTAATAAGTGCAGAACGCCGGGTTAAATGAACAATGAAGTGGAAGTCATTCAGAAAACAACTGGTCACCGTCCGTGACGGCTTCCTCGTGATCGCGGGGTGTTCAGGTGACGCGGCGCCGTGTAACGATGCACGGACGCCCGGCGGCTCGGCGTGCGCAAATTGAAAACAGCGCAATGTGGAAAGTAACCCTACAATCAATCAATATCTCTGCCCAAATATTGCATGTATCTATAATAATGCCGTATGTCGCAATTTGAGTCGGATGGGATGACGAGACATGAAACACTGCTCCAGATCACACTGTCACTTTTCACATGGTTCCTCATTGCAGGTGGACAGTGAGTCTTTGAAACTATGAACTGTCATGGCGTCGGATCCAACACGGACCGCGGCGCGACAGAAACAATGGAGGCCCTTCCGTGGGAGCCCGCGCGGCGTCCCACCGCGTCACTGCCGAGCGAGCAGTGGTGAATCGTCAGCACTGCAGGCGAAAAATGCGACGGCCGTCTCCGGTTTTGGCGACTCGGCCCCGCGCTCCCTCGCCGCCGCGGCGAAGGATGACGCCGCGCGTCTGACATTAAGAGAGGTCAGCGGGGGGGGGGGGGGGGACATCTGCTCAGATAATGAGCAGATGTCCAGAGGGAGGGGGAGATAGATGTGAGGTTAAATTTGACTTGAATGTCAACTTTAGATCATAACTGGATCTTGCATAACTGAAGAGGAATATGACAGGGTGGCCGACCCAGTCATCTTCCTCTAACCGCACGGGGCTATGTCAAAGTAAAATGTCAGGCCGTTCGGTCACGTCGGATTGTTTATCCGGGATGCTGCTGTCAAATGGGATGAAAAATGTGGTCAGCACACGTGGACGTTCATTAAAACTGCAGGGTACAACGGAGGATGACGGTGCCTTAGCATGGCGACGGTAGATTATCTGGAGAGTCATTTTCACCCACAGACTTCTACAGAAACTTCGACTTCATTCTGCAACCAGTGGAGTCGCCCTCTACTGGTCATTCGAGAGAAAAACAGGCACTTTCACATTTTTATATACAGTCTATGACTTCAGCCGGCCACCAGGGGGTGATCGAGATAATTTGACTTCCCTTTTTTTAGGGAGATACCATGTTGTCCATCTTTATATGGTGATTTCAGGTTTATTCGCTCGTATTTGTGTCAGGCCCTTTTTCTTTTTTTCTCACAAACTCAATAATTATGACAAAACAACCAAAAAATAAACGAAGAGGTGGAGGCTGAAGCGGAACTTATAACGCCGACAGAGTCCAAATAATATGCATGACTGCACATGACTTTACTATTCGAATATGAAGTCAAACCCATTATCACAAGATTTCTCTCATCATTCATCAAATTATCATTCATCCAGTGTCTAATATTCATCCAGTTCAATCTTTTGACACTGTAAATTGTTTTTCCAGACGTTCGATTCATCCTCCAGATTATTTCCGTACATTCTCCCCTTTTATTGAAATACATTTCATCTTTTTAGTGTCAGTCCTTCGTACCGACACTGGTCTGATTTCCCAGGCAGTTATTGCTCATGACCCGGGTCAGACAGAATGAGCAGCTGCTTCCTCGGCAGACCTGACTTTTGTGACGTGAAGTAAAAAGAAAGAAGAAGAAAAACTGTCACTAACCTCAATTTCAAAAGAATTCCTTTAAAATATAATCCACAACGTTGTGGTTCCCCCCCCCATCCTGGCAATGTTATGACTGCGTGATTCTTCATCCGTCCTTTTATTCTCTGCGGGTGTCCTTATGTTTTTCTCCCTATGTTTCCCCCCCTCCTCCCTCTCTCTCTCTTTCTTCTCTCATATCTCATTAGATGCTTCTCTGCATTCCTGTCTCTCCTCCCCCTCTCTCTTCCCTTCAGGTGGGCAGGTCACTCCGGCCCCCGTGACACTCTCCGTTTTCTTCCCCAGTTGCTCGATCCCTTTGTTTCCTCTTTTCTTTGACCCTCCTGTGTTGCTTTTGTGCATCTTCCCCCTTTCTTATACATTCTCTGTCATCGCCACATTCTCTGCCCCCTTTTCTTCCCTTCATCCTTGTTTCCACTGCCTCTGCCGGGTCCTTCTCCGTCCTTTCCTTCTCCACTTTCACCAAATCCCTTTACTCTTTTATGACTCTGTACTTCCTCCTTGTTTTCAATTCCCTCCCTTCCCTCAATCCATTCCCTCCTCCATCCCCTCGTCTCTCTTTTGCATCCCTTCATTTCCGCCTCCTGCCTCCCACGTGCCGTTGCTCGTCTCACCTGGCACATTTCCATGCCACGCTCTCCTCCTCCCATGTTCTTCCCATGTTCTTCCCATGTTCTTTCCATGTTCTTCCCATGTTCTTTCCATCTCCACAATTGAATTTCATCTTTTTTTTTTCTTATTCTCTTTTCAGACTACTGCTCCTACTACTACTACTACTACTACTACTACCACTACTACTACTACTACTACTACTACTACTACTACCACTACTACTACTACTACTACTACTACTACTCCTACTACTACTACTACTACCACTACCACTACTACCACTACTACTCCTACTACTACTACTACTCCTACTACTACTACTACTCCTCCTCCTCCTGGCAACAGAAGTGGTTGTTTTTTCTCCATCCACTGCCTCCCAGTTCCCTCGTGATGAAATAACAACTTCCTCATGCGTCCTGACCGACCCGTCGTCATCATGCTGCAATATTCGTCCCTAAACAGAAAATCCTCGCTGCAGTCATCTCACATTGTCAGATATCCACCATTGATGTTCATTATTGCAGGCTCAACATTAACTTAACATCTTAATTTTGATGTATTTGTGATTAGTAATTTTTATATATATATATATATATATATGGGATTCATTTTCCAAAATGCCCTGTGGTATATCTGATATACAGTAGGAACAATTTGGGTTGTACCTGTTGCAAAAAAGGAGTTTCCTGGCAATGGATCGTGAGATGAATGTTATGGATTCATGAAACAATAAGTTTTACAGTAGCAGCTGGAAATATCTGTATTTCATGTCATTTTCTAAAATGTGGCCAGACTTAAAAAAAATTAAAAAGCTGCCCCTTACCAATGAAAAATATTTATTGTATTAAGATCAAGAAGATATATATTTCTTTTTTTGTGTGTGAGCCTTTTGAGAAATAGTAATATTCCAAAAAAAGAAAATGGGCCCAGACTTGATGCGATGCAACAGTGAGTTAGTGTGAAATAATAAAAAAAAATGTCTCTGCATTAAAACTGGTTAGAATTTTTAGGTATGCCAATCACTTAATGTCAAAACCACCAGACGTCTCCTGTGTCATTCTCTGGTGGTTCCAAGAGTCGCGTAATGAACTTGTCCTGTCACCAAAACCATATTTGTAGTGTGAAAGTGTACTCGCATCGCTCTGCACACAAGGAGGGGAGACGGGGGGCGTCACTGGTCATTTATCCTCAAATATTGGCATTTCATCTCCAGATCGTTCAGTATATTATATTTTGGCTCTGTCCACCTCCTCCCGCAATAGATGTTGAGTTTGCCCCACATTTGAATGAGCCCTCCATAAAAAAGAAGGAGAGGTATGATACTGTATTAGGAGTAGAGGAATACAAACCCTCCTGAGTAAAGCAACGTGTCGTTCATCTCTCTCGGGGTGAAGTCAGTTTCTCTCCCTTTAACTCACGCTCTTGTATCGTCCTCATCTCTGTGTCCCCCCTCGCCGTATTCCCTCTCCTCAATCCTTCATACTGCCCCTCTCACTTTTCCTCATTGTCTTTGCGATTTAACCTTTCCCGTCGCTCTGCCATCCCCTTCTCCTCTCATCTCGTGCCGAGTCTCCCTCCACCGACAATGCTTCGCCCGGGCGAACTTCCACGGCTATTAACATTACATGACGCCTCGCGCGCTAAATGTTTCATCCGACGCCGGGGCGGCTGCATAATTCACGATCGGCGCTGGAAGTTTGGAGCCCTTTTCTCATGTCAAACTGCAAAGACACGGAAAAAGGGGGGAACGAAACGGAGGTGTCGTGAGTGGAGGGGTGGATTTATTGGCACAGCGACGGTTGCAATTATCGTCATCACTTTGTGTGAAGAACAAATCCAAAGTGGCTCGCAGGGATCGACAAAGGCAAGGGGAAATCACATTGGGATACAGACAAAGCGTGCAAAGCACCAGTGAAAAACACATATTTCACAGTTCACAGAAAAATGTGCCTGGTGGACGACAGTCTGGTCTGTCCTGCTCCAGTGGAAGCAGATCAGGTTCAGCCTGTGATTGACACTGGGCAGTTCCTCCCACGTGTGTCAACGAAAACATCGAAAAGGTTTAGAAAGAAAAGGAAGGAAAGAAAAATGTCACCCGACGCCGTAACCTTTACCGCGGACGCCGTAAAAATCACGGTTCCTCAAGCAAAACTCTGCGCAATCCGCTTCGGCGGCCAAACTCTCACCGGGCGATTGGTGACAAATCAAGGATTTGGGTTGAGATCTGGTGTGATTATCACGCTCAGTTGTTCATGTGTCCTCCGCACAAAGAGGACGTGAACACAGCCAGTGGGAGATAGCCAACCCCCCCCCCCCCCCCCCCCAATATCTCTCTTAATATAAAGAGATTAAAACAAAACCAGAGAGGATTTGGTGATGATCATTGTGTGTGTGTGCAGTGCTGTCGCCTCCCCGCCCCGCCCTGCCCCGCCCCGCCCCGTCCCGCCCCGCCCCGCCCCGTCCCGTCTGCGGGAGGAGGAGACACGAGGTACAGGAGGATGTCGGAGGAGGAGGGACAGGCGAGGACCCGCGGTATCGATTCCACGTCAGGTTGAGATGACCTGACGACGAGTCCGCAGGGAGAGGCCTTCCACTCACTCTCTAACCACCTGCCCCTCTCCCTCTCGTCCTTCCTCCTGCCGGTTCGCGCTCGTGCTCACGCCGCTGGTGTGTGCCTGCGTCATCTCGGCTCAATCCCAGGTGCTCTGGAATTTACACAAAGTACTTGCATTCAAACTCAGAGCACATTTCGCTCTCCGCCGCTGAAAAGGTGATTTCTATCATGAGGAAATGATCATTTTGTCTGTTTCACTGCTCTGCATATTGCAATGTAACACTTATTTTTTCACTTTTTCTTTTTCCCATTCCCATTCAATAAATCATTTTTACATTTATAGATAAGAAGTTTATAGACTTGTGATGAGAACCTCCAAATGTCAGACGACAGTGGTAACAGGAAATGTTCAGATTCCTGCTGTTCCATTGTTTTATTGATTTAATTATAAATGAATAAAATCTACATCTTCATCGTCATTCCCTCACTATGTCGACAACATATCCTCCGTCTCCCACTCACTCCCATATATTACTGATCTAGTATCAGGATAGAATTTGGATTTTTGGTTTGATGTCCAAGTACTCTCCAAACTGGTGGACGTTCCCATCGGCCTCAGCCGGGGGAACTGCCCCAATCTGAGAATCTTCTGGAGGAGGCCAAACCAATCCATCAGATCCTTTCTCCTCTTATCAAAGCAGCCGATGTTGCGTGATGTCCGTCTCCTCCTCTTCACTACGTTCATCCAAACCTTGCAAGTGCTCCGTACATTGTCTATGTACAAAATGAAAGCAACTTCATATCCAGGATCCTGGGCTCCCAAAATAACTCGTAGGTTTTTTTCTTTTTTTAACTCTCCATGTAATCCTTCTAATTCTCCATGCAGCAGACAAAGCGCTGACCTCTCTGGCTCCAAACTACAGCCCACTCAAGACTCTTGATGAGCTGCAGTTTCAAGACATCTCCCTCACATATACATACGTACATGACGATGTTCACTCCTCTGCTCGCTGCAGTACAAAGCCCAGAAGAAGTGACTCACTTTTTATTCTTTCTTTCTATTTTTTATTTTTTTTTTACATAAATCTCTGAACAAAGCTGTCATTCCGGGGCAATTATTTTGTAAAAAAAAAAAAGAAGAAAAAAAGTTATGGTAGAGAATGCGTTGATTCTTTGAAACAGCGACTCCCACCTCCTGCCACAAGTGAGATACACTGAAGTTGATACATCACTCAGCTGCATTTGAGTCACTTAAAGAACTTATAATAAAATTCATTCAAGTTCTGAAATATGAACTGGAAACGCTGAGTTGAATCTTCTAGAAAGTTATACAAATGATATATTTTTGTTAAACCGACGAAAAGAGATTAGTTGATTCTTTGTCTTATTTTGCTGTTTTTTGCAATGAGATTGTTGTTGTATGTGTTTAATCACTACATGAACATGCTCTATGATTAATGTTTTATTATTATTTTTTATAGTAGTAGCATTGATAAAAGTAGCTCAATAAGTAACGTAAGTACAAGTATGACACTGTAAAACTACTCAAAGTAATTGCCCTGCTACGGAATTACCAGATAAAACTTTTTTTAAATTACCCCGAGAGGAAAGTACTCACCATTCATAATGTGTCAAGGTTTCTTTTTTTGTTATCATGCACACTTGTGTGCTTACAAAGCAAGGTCAAAAATTATAAATTTTTCTGAGCCTCAGTGGCTCTCACTTTTGTTGTATGACAAATTAGAGCTTCATAATTTTTTAACCTGACGTAAAACGCACCCGGTCAAATCGACCGCGTTCCTTCAAAACACCATCACTTCATCACAGAAATTAATTTCATCAGGTCACAACACGGCGAACAAAACACACACACAAGTAGCTTTTAGGCATCAATTGCTCACAAGCATCAGAGTGAATGTCAAGATAAGTAGATCCATTAAAAAACATGTTGTTCCAAATGGTTCACATGGTTTAATATGAGGGAATAAAAATAAAAAAAATATATTTGTTAATGCTCCTGGAACTGGAAGCTCGCGAGGAGAAGCCTCAAACATACATCACGATATAATTCGTGTTGAATTATTCCCAGCGCGTGTTTCACGCAGTGATGTAACTCGTCATGCTGGCAAACACTTTGAGAGGGTACAAAAATTTACATAATTGAATCTAACCATTTGAATTACTATAAACAAACAGCAATAGCAAATGCCGCAGACACACAGCGACAGCGGTTACAGTAGTGAGAATGAGGTGGAGGGAACTGATGAAGATGAGATTGAGAAAAATGGCAGGTGAACAAGTTCGGGACTCGAGAAGAAGCTCAGTTGTGTTGATCAATTTTTTTTCCCCCACTCATTCATGCACAATAAAGATGATCACAGACTTTGAGGAAGTTACATTGTCATAATTCTCTTGGGTAGGCATAATGTAAATCTCAGCAGATCTGATCAGCCATGACCCTGCAAACATGTGAGCCGGGCCATTATTCCGTAACAGTGCATCATATTTAATAAAGTAACCGTCATTATGTCAGTCCACAGCTCACAGCAACAAGTCATTACAAACTCAAGTTTCGAACAGATTTCATTAATGTCACGGGGCTTCACCTAGGAGGAGCTCCCTTTTTCACAATGCATCATTACAATATACATCTTTATAAAAACATAATAAAAATTACATTCATTAGCTCAATAAATTTGAAATACAGAAGGGGGGGGGGGGGGTATCAGAATCAGTTTTATTGCCAAGTAGGTAACAGGTTACATACAAGGAATTTGTTTTGGTGTTATTAAGGTGCATGTAGCAGTTAACATATATACACAGAATTAGAAAAAGAATATAGAATAAAATAAAATTCACACTATTTACAATAAATATCGGGGTCACAAATGGTTAAATGTGTGTGTGGTGGATTACGTTAATATAGCATGTAAATTCTGTTGAATATATTACATTTAATAACATATAAGATATTCCTTTATTTGTCCCACAATGGGTAAATTTGGTATATATATATATGAATCCAGACAAATAATTGTCTGGATGTAAAAGACACAAAACATATATATATATATATATAATTTAAATGTAATTTTTTTTTTAATGTAATTTTTTTTCTTTCTATTTTCAACAGGCGCAGCTGAGACGCCTTGTTGTCCTCTGAAGGACCCCTCTCATATCCAACATGGCGGCGGCCGTGCGGGTGTGCTGTGCCCTCCGCGTCACAGTCGGAGGTGAATTATCTCTCTATTTTCATCCGCGCAGCTTCGTTGAACCTTCACCGTTTATCGATACATGATCATATGTCGATAGTATTCATATTTTCGAAGCGGGACTGTTCGTGGTTTCGGGTTCTGTCGACCGAGGAGCCCGCGACCCGCCTGTCATTTGCTGCACGGTTGTGCATTAAAGTCTTCCGGGATATAACTCCAATTTCTGTACAGTCTGACACGATGTCGTGATCTGCACTTATCATCAACATTTATTTCTTCATATGTCGGACTCGCATAGTGAAATTGATTTAACTCGTGGACAGTTTTGTCCGTTTCACAGGTTTCGTGACCTCCTCACGTGTGTTGGTCGCATTTGAATCGTAATTCATCCTGATGTATATCATCATTTCCTGTTTGATTATTGTTGTGATTTAAGGACGCTATAGTCTTAAGCGTGTAAACAGAGTTAGTGCAGGTGATTAACATCCCAAACAGACCTGTTTGGGCTGATGTCTGCGTTCCCCCGACCAAACTCCATTCACAATTCCTTCAATTTAACTTCACCTTGCTTATTAAAAAAATGTAGACGCCTCTGAGAATTAATTTAAGACAGCTTATACAAGGGTTGAGGGCGGACTTTAATTCGGCACGGTTATAACACGTGTAGCCTCAACGGAACACAACATTATTTTTGCTTTACTGTTACACATTGTCTCCCCCATCATGTGGGCTCAATCCAGATATTATTGAAATCACACTCTTGTTGTTGTTGTTGTTGTCGGTGTCTCATTAAGGTGGAGCACCGCTCCTCCGTACCATCGTGGGAGCGGCTCACTTTTCCCAGCTGGCGAGTCGAGCGTCGGTCCAGAGGAACCCTGCGCTGCCCCCGTCCCCCGCCTCGGCCTGGCAGCAGACCAGGCACGGCAGCTTCTTCAACAAGTGTGAGTTCATGGGCGGAGGGTTTTTCCTCTTCCTTCTACCTGATTATTTTTTAAAATTGGCGGTTTGTCATTTGTCTCTTCGAGCTGCTACAAAACGGCCGTAGTGTTTTTAGATGGTAAATGGAGTGTATTTATCAGGCGCCTCTCTAGTCATATAGACCACGCAAAGCGTCACATTCACCCATTCACACGCTGTTTGTCAGTGTTTCTTCCAAGATTTGGTCGACTGCAGTCTTGTTGCCTTACTGCCCAACACCAGTGAATTGGGGTAAATCCCTGCAGGCAGGTTACATGTCTGTTAAAAAGCCCTCTCAGTAAAGGAAGAGGCTTTTAAATTGGCAGTTTAATGCTCATTGATTATGGAGTGAGATGTTCAACAAACACATATGGGATACATTCCGGTGTCTGCAAACTTGTGGCCATGTAGTGCATGTTGGAAGTTTAATTCATATTAAAAATACTCTGAGAACATGAAAAAAAGGTCAAAATCTGGACACAGTGAATCGGCATAGTTTGATTTCATAAATAATTCGGGTACTCTGATGTGTTTTTCTTTGTACTGTGAGCTTGGCTCTGACTCCACTTCCTGTGTTTTAACTTCATTTGACTGTGATTGTCGAACAGCAAAGTTCGGGTGGTGGTCCGATTTCTTTAACTGTGTGTGTGTGTGTGTGTGTCCACAGTGACGGCCGACGAGCTGTGGCGAGGCGTGCTGGCGGAGACAGGCGCCGGTGGCCGGAAGGGCCGAGGGAAGCGAACCAAGCGCAAAACGAAGAAGGACCTGAACCGAGGACAGTCCATCGGAGAAGGTGACATGTCGTCTCTCGTCGTCGTCGTCTCTCCGTCTGCGTCTGTCTTTTCTCTCAGTCTCTGCGGATGTTTGTCTGTCCCATTACCATCCGAATACAAAAGAAGAATTGGATTGTGTGATATTTAACTTATGTTAAAATGTGTTCTGTCAAGTTGCCGTTCACGGGTCATCAAGTGTCTGTCTGACGCTAATGAGCTGCCGATGGACACGACACACTAGAATATTCAGTAGTTGGTGTTGATTAATTTATCACAGCTCAACCAGGGAGAGGAATTACTCTTTGTTCCCTCTGCCTGTCCTCCTTTTCCCTCTTTTGAGTTTAGCTGTATTCACTTTTTTCTCTCGTTCGAGAAGATCTATCATTCTGTGTCACAGTCTCGTCAGCCGCTCTCTCCTCTCTCCTTGCTTTCTCTTTATCGCTCAGTTACAGCCGCGCTCGTCTCGTCTTGCGGTGTAATGTTTTATTCACTCAAGGTTTTTTTAAGACTAATACTAAAGCTTTTGTAACGAGAAAGAAGAAAAAAAAATGAGATTCTGAGACTCAGCTGAACTTTGTTTTTTCGGCAGGGAAATAATTTCCAGATAAATGGTTTAAAAAATTAAAAAATATATATTTTTTGACTCGTGTTGACATCCCGAAGCAAAATACATATACTGTTGTAGGTTATATTGATGTTTTTATTTGTGACATTTGACTAAAAGTATCCGATATTTTCAAATTTCTCCAACAAAAACGACGACGCGGGCTCACATTTTCCCTCAACTCTTTCAGTTCTCTATATGCAAATACAATGTAGATTTGAAAAACATGTGCAACAACATGTACTCTCTTTCGCTCTCTCAATTTTCCTTTTTCTCTTCTGTGTGTCTTTAATCCTCAGGTCGAGGAGGTTTCCTGTGGCCCGGTCTGAACACAATGGTGGCGAGGGACGGCGTCCGGCAGGGCATTAGTCAGAGAGGCGATAGTGAGCAGCAGGAGGTGCAGGCCGAGTTCGGTACAGAAACCCAATGCACCGACGACACACAAACACCTGAACATACTGAACGAACGTAAATGATAAACGACATGCCGGTATTGAAGTCGTTGCTGTTCTCGCTGCTCCCGGTGCTAAACGCGCTGCCGGCCGCGTCGTGTCTTTCCTGCAGAGCGTCAGAGGGACGAGTGGGACCGGTGGAGGAAGATGAAGGTGAAGAGGGAGAGAGGATGGACGGGACGATCCTGGGGGGGCATCAGCCTGGGCCCCCCTGACCCTGGACCCAATGGAGGTAAACTCCACACACAGAACCCCCCCCTCGCGTGGAAAAAACAATCATTTTCTTTTTTGTCCAAGAGTGTCCTGCACTAGATAGGCAGAAATAACTGGGAATTACAGACCAACAAATTAAGATACATAAAGTTCATTAGATCATAAAGTTAAGAATGAAACAACTAATATAATTATTTAAAAGATTTCATTACAAAAGTCTAACACCTTAAAACACAAACAAACAAAAAATGATTCACGTCAAATTAAAACGTCCCAAATAGTGAACATTTGCAATTCTTTAGGTCCAAGGCAACATCTTTATATATCTTGTGTCTGTCAGACAAAATCGATTCAGGGTTTTTTTTTTTTGTTGTCATTTTTTTAAATGAAAAAATTGTCAAACTATTAATCAGTTAATCATTACACACACGCACACACACTCGCAGTGGGATGACTGTGGTGATGGAGAGAGAAGAGACAGATGAAGCAGAGGAGGAGTAACGAGGGGTGTTCTGCTGTGTGTGAGGGGGACAGAGAGTGACAGGGCGGTATGGTGGCCCATTAGGACTGATGAAGATGAAGATTAGATCAAATTTGCAAGTGGGACAATGTCCTAAATTTAGAAAGACATCTCTATCTCTCTCTCTTCTCTTCTTCTATCATATTAACTTCCATTCTCTCTTTCTGCCTGCCATCTTTTTTCTATCTTTCTTTCCGCTCACACATTTTTTCCTTCCTCTTTTACTTCCTCGTCATTTCCTCTAAGTCTTTCCGTTCTACCATCACCTCCTCGATCGTATCTCTTTCCTCCCTTGTACTTGGATTTTGTTTTTTTCTTCTCCATTCTTAAATCCTTAAGTGAGAGGGACAGTTGAAACAAAATGTTGGCGTTGAATATTTTATATGTCACGACATGAGTTATTATTTAATGATGATCATTCATTGTACGTAGACGACAAATGACATGAGATTTACAATGTCTCATTTTATTCTGAAGGCTCCACTTGCAGTTCATACATTCTGTGTATGAATCCATCCTCTCCACGTAGAAATTTTCATACAAATTTTTCTGTAAGTGTTTTTATTGATTTATTGATTTATTTTTACTGTAAAAATCTGCGGGTGTAACTAATGAAATTTCAGGTGTGACGCTAAGCTGTCATGTACAACACCTGCTCCCTGTCACACACAAATGTAACACAGACATTAACGAAGTTACGACTTACGTCTTTGACTCAACTAGCTCATTTGCAATAATCAAGCGGTCTCATTATTAAAACAATTAGTTACACCTGATGGGCTTTTTTCAAAGCTGTTTTCAGACGTGCACTGAAGTCCGGACATTTTCCGGCGGGACCGTACTGTATGTGGAGGAGGCAAATGTCGCTCCGGACATTTAGCGGAACTTTTCCTGCCGTCCCAGAATGTCCCGAGTGTGAGCCCGTGTGAGAATACAGCAGGAAAGTCTCTAGAGGCAGGAGGGTATATATCATCAGGCCTTCAGGGTTGAAGGCTGAATGTAATATTATGTTGTAAACGTCTGTGAAGTCCATAAAGTTTGGTGTCAAATCAATTCTTCATCACGGACTCTGAGGATCACAGCTGCTTTCATTCCAGCTGATCCACTGGAGGCGCCTACCGGTTTAGAACTTTCAGAATTGAGTTTAGACCGTTCCCATCCAACTGCTGACAGACGAGGGACGAGGGCACATTCTCTGGCTCTTCCTCCTTTTGCGTTCTGTCTCTTTATTTGCTTCCTTCACATCCTCCTGAGTTTCCTTTCTCTCGCGTCCTCTTGATGTTTCCTCCTCTCTCGCGCCCCCTCGCTAATTCGCTCTCTGACACTGTGAAATACGCCGGCGCTCTCCCTCCTACATGTTCAAACACTTTGTCTTTCACTCACAATGTCTGTCACACGCGCACACAAACCCAAATACACACGGGGCCCGGTGAATGTGATGTGCACAGAGCTGTAACTAGGTTGCTTGTCTCTTGATTGGGTTTAGTTTCTTACAGATGGCGGGCTAATGTCCCGGGGGGGGGGGGGGGGGCTGACTTTGAGTCAGCTCTCCTTTGTTTGTTGTTAATTGGTTGGAGGTGAACAGGCTGCTGTTGGGAGAGAGAAACATCCTTCAGAGGTCACTGACAATGAAAAGTGTCACCACGTTCCGCTACTGCAAGGGCTTCTGGGTATTGTTATGTTAGCCGGAGCCCGGTTTAATCTCTTCATGGTGTATGTCCGAGTGTGTGTGTATGTTTGTGTTTGTGTTTGTGTGTGCACCTGCCTTTGTCCAAATGTGTATGTGTTTACTTACTCTTTTTCTTTTCCTTCTCTCCACAGAAACCTACCAGGACTTTGACTCTCGTGTCATCGAGGTGAGTGTTTCTCTTCTCACTCACCAAACAAGCCTCGACCGGACTGGAATTGTCAGCAGCTGTTTCAGTAAACTGTATGTCCAGACCCAAGACAATAAGACATTGTTTACCCTCGTGTTTTCCCATCGTGTTACCCTGTTCTTGGCGGCCAACCATACTCATTTGTCCTGCCACGATTTCATAATGAACCCCAATATTTTCACTCTTCTCGGAATAACATAAAAGTTGTATGACCCCCTCCCTTCCTCTCTCTGTCTCTCACAAACTCATTGACAACAAACCCGTTCATCATAGTCGTACAAGCCATTTTATTAGTCGGATAAATCCAAAAATCACAGCTTCACTGACAGTTAAACATTACCCAAGGACGATCGGGTTTCACTGCCTTTCTTCTAGCTCCATCAGACGTTAGAGTCATTAATGCCGAAAGCCCTCGGAGGAGGAAACTGTTGTCAAGAAAAGCTCAAAATGGTGGAAGGTCCAGCGTGGCATGTGCACATCGACGGCGGTGTAGGCAAATTTGCTGAGCGAGGATTGCTGCAGTTGAGCCACTAAATACTCTGACGCTTTAGCGCTTCCTGAGGCCGAGTGGTGTCACTTTATAAAAGGTCAGAGTTGCACAAGTGTTTAAATGATTAAAAAAAACTCTAAAGCTTAAAATTATGAGCACATGAGAGGGTTGGAGCGAAGACACTGCAGCTGGAAGAAAGCATCAGACCTAGACCTTGTTGAGGTGTGTGTGTGTGTGTGTGTGTGTGTGTGTGTGTGTGTGTGTGTGTGTGTGTGTGTGTGTGTGTGTGTGTGTGTGTGTGTGTGTGTGTGTGTGTGTGAGAGTGTGTGTGTGTGTGTGTGTGTGTGTGTGTGTGTGCGTGTGCGTGTGCGTGTGCGTGCGCGCGCGTTAGTGTGTTTGTGCGTGCGTGTGTTTGTGCGTTAGTGTGTTCGTACGTGTGTTTGTGCGTGCGTGCACGGGTGTGAGAGATATTTGACTGGCTCTACAGACAGACTCAGTTCATGTTGACTCTCTCTCTCTCTGTCATGGTGTATTTTACCTTAATTCAATTACCACTGATGGACCCTACTAATCTAATGGGACTAATGCCACAAGGTTTCACGCGCGCACACACACACACACACACACACACACACACACACACACACACACACACACTGTCTTTGTTACAACACTCATTGATATAATGCACTCCCGAGCCCCTTACCTTAACCATCGCAACTAAATTGCAAAACCCCAACTGGTACCTAATCCCTTTTCAGTGCCTTTTATTTAATTAGCAATTTTTCTTATCTTTCTAAAATTCAAAATGAACAGACATAGCTTCGATCTTTTTTAGCTGGACATATTTTTTTTATAAGGAACCCTGTATGTATTTTTATACTCACCCCTCTTGTGCCCCGCCCCCTCATGGCTCTCATGTTTAACCCAAAACATCACCTGAATCAAATTCTAACCCTCAAGTCTGGAGCCTCAAACAGCTCTTTCAAAACAACCCCACAGCATCAATGAATTCATAAAAGTATTAGCTTTATATATACATATACAATAGAGGTCTGATATGAATGTAACCCAGTTTATATGCATCATACACATGTGTTTTCCCCTTTCTGAGTGCGTCCGAGTTGCCCTGCATCTCCTGTATTCTTTGTAATTGTATCTGTTTATTCCACACACACACAGTATTTGAAACCGTGTGTGTGTGTGTGTGTGTGTGTGCGTGCGTACGTGTGTGTGTGTGTGCGCGCACACCACTATAAATTCAGGCCTAATGAAATGAGAAAGGCTTACTGGAATAAAAAGGCTTGTCTCCCAAGGACGATGATGCCGGCACGCCATTAGAGAACACAACGAGCGGGAGGGAGGGAGGAGGGAGGGAGTCTGACAGAGCTGAGGAAGAGTGGGGGAGTCTGTGAGAGAGGTGAAGGACTGAGTGAGTTGGGAAGTGAGAGGAAAGTAAGTGTTAAACTGTCGAGAAAGTGCATCTACATAGTCCGATGTTCTCATCAGGAATCAGGAATTTAGCAAAAGGGCTAAAGAAGAGGGCGTTAACCTGAGCTGAGGTCCGCGCTCGACCAAGCTCGCTTGTAGTTTGACTTGAATGCTAAATTGTAATTAATAGGAAATGTATTTGTTGCTGTGTGTAGGTAGAGATGAGGTCATGCAAGAATATCATATCAAAAAGACGCACCATAATGTAGAATTTCTTTTTAAAGCAAAAAAACCCTTTTTATTACTTTAAAGTTATCAACGGCAGCTGAAAAAAAATAAAATTCCATCCCGTTAAATCACACGTCTCTGGCACCGTCTCCGTGTGGTCAGGCAGAGAGATGAGGAGGAGAGGGAGGGATGACGGAGAGTGCCGAGGTAACGGTGGAGCAGAGAGAAAAGTGATGTTCATGGCCTCTCTCCAGCTGCAGCAGCCACTTGGACGGGACTCGGTGATTTCATTAACAGAGATGGAACGCCGTCACTGTCAGAACAGGCGGGGGGGGGGGGGGTTGTCTTTTCTTTTTTTTCTTTTAAACTCACCCCCCCTCCCTCTTCCTGAGCTCAACAACCTTGAAAAGTTTTGCTAAAAGTAAACAGACAACGAGAGCAACTTAGCTCGAACTTTCAATTGAATTAGAGACACAACTCGGTATCCGAAGTTAAATTCCCATACAGGACGTTAATGCAGCTTGACTATTAATTTATTAAAAGTAGCACTTGTGATACAGGCTGTTAAAAGTTCACACCCTCCCTCTTCTTCTCACACAAATTGAATGATACAATCCTGCTGCAACTCGTGTCGTTTTTTGAGAAAATCCCATTTGCAACATTTTACAGTTAATGATGCTTTTCCAACTGTTTCCCATGTATAATTGTCTTAACAATATTAAAGATTTCTGATTTACTGAAGGTAATTGAAACAACAGAATTTAATTTAGTCTTCAATCATCCGCACATTTGAAAGTAAGAGCTATGCGTGTCACGTATCACGTCACACAATCAGAATACAGGTTACTGCCTGTAAATCTTGAAGCTAAGGAAAGACTTTACATGGAAGTGGGATCAACACTCAGGCAAATACAAACAAGCTAGTTATGATTGAGAAAAGAATTTGAACTATATGAGCTATAGCGATCAAAAAATATCAGTGCAGGGCTATTAGTAAGTGCGTATAGTCAGTGTAATGCATTTGTCAGATATTGATATGACTGATTCTCGGCTGCACCGTGTGCAAGAAATCTTTTCACTTGTGCAGGAGTTAAAAGAAAACTAGTTCCAGTATTCAGTGTTTTCAGGGTCAAGATAACAACTTCAAATGCATGTGAAAGAAACGATGTGAAGTCGTGTGACAGCGAGTCAGAGGAGCGTTCGGCGTTGGCAGGGGTTTGTGCTCTCGCCGCGCCTCATGGTTCCATATGGTCAAAACTCCTCCCCCCCGCGCTGCAGCATATATATATATATATATATATATATATATATATATATATATATATATATATATATATATATATATATATATTTACACACATGTACGGACTGGGAGACCGGCAGCAACAGATTGAGTAAAAGTCAGAGATGAAACAGAAGTGCGAGCGAGCTCGAAAAGCGTCCTCCCACAGCCATGCTGTCGCTCACCCGGCGCAGAGGAACTCGGCCCATCTGCGAACGCGCCGCCGACAAAACAAAACTGCTGCATCTTCGAACCGGAAAAAAAAAACGCAGAGCCGAGAGCTCGACAATCACGGGAGGACGCTCGCACACGTTTTCTAATAGAAGCTGGCTGCAAAAGTCACATTGGATACGATGATTCACAAAGGCTGCGTTACAGATCCCATCTGGTCTGGAACTCTGCAGAGGCAAACTATACAAACAGTACGCACACACACACACGCACACACACACACTGTAGCTGCCCCCCTGTCTGTCTGTCTGTCTGTCTGTCTGTCTGTGTGTGTGTGTGTGTGTGTGTGTGTGTGTGTGTGTGTGTGTGTGTGTGTGTGTGTGTGTGTGTGTGTGTGTGTGTGTGTGTGTGTGTGTGTGTTTGTCCTGTAGCGTGATGTTTTCGGTGTTTTGGTGATCGCTGCCACCCTGACCTCAGTCCTTCTGCAGTGGCCCCTGCAGTTAAATCATAAACTTTAGTGAAATGTGTTGTTACGTAACCGGGGGAAGGCTGAAGGCAGATTTTGACTTTGAACTTCCTTCAGCTGGAACTCGACAGATCTCTTCTTGTCACTCGCTCCTCCTCTGGCGAAGAGGGTGAAGGCTGAGGATGAGGGGATTTTGGACCTTTTCCGCCCCCAAGTGACCAAAAACAAAAGAGTAATGCAGATTTAGAAAAGTACTGTATGTTTTAATCGGTGTACTAATGATCCTGATTAACTCCACAAGTCGGCCTATAACCATGTTTTATGCCTCGTAGTAACGTACAGGTTCTTTGTAAAGTTTCTTTTGGGAGTCTCATATACAACAGTGCCACAAACTCTCTCTGCTTCATATTTTTTTTCTCTCTCTCACACACTCACACACACACACACACAGACACACACACGCCTCAGTTGGGACATCATCACACACTCATCTATTCTTTCCTTCCCTTGCTTCCTCTCCTCCCTCTGCATCTTCTTGCTCCTCATATTTGATGCCAAAAGAAACGGTAAACTCCTCCCGCATCCCATCTTCTCTTTACTGTCCTCTCTCCTCCTCCTCTTTCCTTCTTCTCTTTACTTTCCTCCTCCTCTTCCTCTCTTTCTCTTTCATCTCTAAACCGGCCCAGTTCCTCTCTGTGACATAAGTATTTCATCCTTTGCACCTCTCTCCTCTCCTCTCTGATGAATTTCCTACCTCCTCCAACCACCTCCCTTCCCTTCCCTTCCCACACTCCTGCCTCCTCTCTGTAGTGTATCAACGCTGCCCCCTGGTGGTTTAAAAGTCACTTTGCAGGCAGCGGAGCAGCCTGTGGTCGGGGAATGAAGCTGCGTGTTGTGAGATAGAGAAGCGTTTTCCTCTCAGGTCGATGAATGTCACTCTTTGGACAGGGATGGATTGACAACACACACATGTATCAATCCGAGGAAAGTGACATTTTGTATGTCACATTCATCTTTTGATTATAAAAAGAGAATAAGCACTCACATTATTATTTCTTAAAGTCTCAGGCTAATAAAACCATTTCAAACCAACTGTCTGATGTTTAAGGAGAATCATAAAAGCAAATGAAGCCTGTTGTTGCATTACGCGCGGTTGTTAGATTTCCTTAATAAACTGACCCGCCTGCCCTTTTATGTAAATATATATTTATATTATTTGCATTGTTTTTCTTCATTGTTTGTTTATGAAAATACGAAAGTGAATATCTAACAAACAGCATATCGGTGACGTTTTTTTTTAGATTCTTAAATATTCATGTTGTTGTATCGGCTGTGTTCTTGTGTGGTTTAATGTTTTTATTTTTTATCGTTGTGTGTTTTCTAGTTGAAGACTGTGTTCAACATGACGGCCAAGGAGGGCAGGAAGCGGTCGATCAGCTGTCTGGTCGCCGTGGGCAACGGGAAAGGAGCCGCAGGTCTGAAAGAATAACTGACGTCATGAATCAGAAATTACACTCACTCCAGCTCATTATTTCAATTACATATGAAAATACATAAATTAAAATACATTTTACAGGTTGATTTAAAGTTTAGGAAGATTTCTATGAACCTTTTTTATTGAAACGTGTTTGGTTTCTTTAACAAAAAATATATATGAGATAATGACAGTTTCAGGGTGTTTTGCTAAAGTTTTTTTGGGGGGAAAATATAACTTTTCCTGTTCACTGTAGATGTGGAGGAAGAGCAGGAAAAGGTTTTTGACACTTCTCAGAAGTTAGCGGCAAAAGTAAAAGAAAGTGCTGAGGGGAGTGGGTTTACAGACGCCTGAGGTTCACCTGCAGTCGTCAGCGTCTCGTTACGGAGTCTGTTAGTGCCGCATCATATTTTTATACTTTTTATAATTTCTGTCGCACTGAGCTTCTCCACCGGTTTTGGCCCTGACTGTGTTTTTTATAAAGCGACTGTCTCCTCCCTCCCTCCCTCCCTCCCTCCCTCCAGGCTTCGCGTTGGGTAAAGCAACAGATAGAAAAACGGCCATGAGGAAGGTAAGAAGTTGTTTTCATCATAGGGCAAAATAATCACTAGTGTTAGAATCCTGTGAATTTGTGTCTTTAATTGAGTAAAAACAATTCACTCGAGTTTTATTATCAGAGGGGAAACGGCATTTAGACTTCGACAAAAAACCCTCATCATTAAAGTTACAGTGTATAATATTTAGAAGAACGTATTCACAGAAATTGAATATTTAATGTCCATAACTGTGTTCATATATGTAAAATCAACTCTGAATGAGCTAAATATAGTTATATGAGGTGGACCCGACCTCCATGTGAGTCTCCATGTTTGCCACGTCGTGTTGAATGCGGTTGTTGCGCACAACGGTTCCAGAATACTTTGCATTCACGTCAAATTTTTATCGGCGATGGAAATGGAATCAGCGGTGCGCCACCATAAAGTGTCCCCTGTCCGTTGCGGTTTGCAACTTAACCACCAGATGCCGCCAGAACATGACACACAGGGGCTTTAATGTTCGTCGGCAACATGACCCTTAGTCTCCATCGACGCCCATTTACCAATAGTAATATTAATATTTCCTCTATGAATACTACTATAAGCTGTCTCTCGTGTAACTACAGGCCAAGAACAGAGCCATCCACTACTTGTACTATATTCATCAATACAACAACCACACCAGTAAGTGAAGTGTGCGTGTGCGTGTGCGTGTGCGTGTGCGTGTGTGTGTGTGTGTGTGTGTGTGTGTATTTGACATTTTAGTTTTGGATTTCCTCGCTGAGCAGGATGTGTCTGTCCTCTAAGCACCAAACTCTCTACCTCTGCTGCCAATGTGCACCTCCCACCTCTGTCCTCTCCGTTCGCTCCCTCCTCTTCCGTCACATAACTCCTCCGTTTGTCGCAGCATCTTAAATCACGAAGATGAATTCATTTTTGTCCTCTCCAACAGTTTATCACGACATTGATTCCAAGTACAAGAAGACGACGCTGCGCATGAAGAAGCAAAACGAAGGTACGTCTTCATTGTCGATATTCTCACCAACAGCGGTCTGAAATGAGTCATAAATGTAAACTGTACATTTATGACTCATTTTTAACGACTCATTCCAGACTCAGTGAATCCTCAAAGCAGCTCGGCGTTCGAAGTATAAAGTCTGGATTTACTGATCTGATACTAATATTACATATCGGTCCAATACCGACTCCCAGAGTTGGATCACGTGTTCGTGACAAAAGAGCTGAACTATGTGGCAAATCATCAATTCAGTTTAATTTTTTTATTTTAACTTCCATGTGCGCAAACTACGTCACTAGTGTCAGTTCAGCGCCAGTAGAAACATTGCTAAAATCGCATGGAGCTAACACAACACGGAGAGCAGTTCACTACCTCAACAGGTTCTGCAGCTACTTGCAATATATGCAAACAATTCAATACATTTTATGTATTTGGTACATGTAGTTTTTACAAAATTAGAAAATAGGGATGAATCCTGATGTTTCAGGACGTTTATTTTCTTGGACTATTTTTTTTAATCCATATTTCTCGATCTTATGAGTATTTACAGCACCAGGATGGAGTTGGTGTCGACTCAAAATAAAACACATTCATTTGACAAGAATGGAACACGACGACCGGTACAATGACATGAGAAAGAAGTCATATCGAATTTGGTGCAATATAGAGGACATAGGAATAATTATTTACAAGAAATGCTTCAGTTGGACTCAAGTAAATATTCATTCATCATTCATTTAATCTTAGAAAACTGTGTTCGCCATAAATGTTTATTTTTGCCGTGCCGACACGTTTCTTATTTCTTCACGTTCATCCGACCTGCTGTGCAGAGACTAATAGACTCTCTGCTACTGGCAAACACAATAAATGAACAGGAAGTGCACTCATTTTGATATAGGACTTCACATTGTGCAGCCATGGAGGTATCAGTGTGTGCACGTTTGTGTGTCTCTGCAGGTTATGGTCTGCGCTGCCACCGGGCCGTCATCACCATGTGCAAGCTGATCGGCATCCAGGACCTGTACTGCAAAGTGGAGGGATCCATCAATTACCTCCACATCACCAGGGCGCTCTTCAATGGCCTGGCCAATCAGGTGAGAGGCCACGTTGTTGTCATCGGCCTGCTTATTCTCTCGAGTGGAGAGTTAGAACCAGAAAGTCCTTCCTCTCGTCACCAACGTCCACCTCATCTTCTTCTCCCGCCCTTCTTGCAGGAAACCCACCACAATCTGGCGGAGAAGAAGAAGCTCCACGTGGTGGAGTTCCAGTCGCAGCGAGGCCCGCTGCCCCTGGTGGTGGCAACTCCCAGCGGCGGCGTCCGACCGGACCCGGAGTCCGAGGACGACATCCTCAACACCCGGCTGCACTGGGACGACGTGCGGGCGGCGCAGGGAACCAAGCGCTCGATCTGGGCAGGAGTCAAACGCACCATCTGGTAGGAGGCGGGGAGCGGCGTGACGATCGGACTGACAGAGACCAGAGGCGTCTTGAGGGAAGGTCTGGTTTTGACTTTATCTGTGGAACAAGAACTTGTCTTTTTGTTTTTCCCGAAGCAGAATGTTCCGTTGTTTAGTTTTCCTGATTGTGTTGTCGGCCAAGGACGTTACACGTTAGTCAAACTGAAGACTTCTCCCGAATCCTCCAGATGCACCTCACGAAGATCAATATTCACACTCGGTGAAATATTAATGCCCTAGATATACAATGTTTCCTTTATAAGTGTAAAAAAAAATTGTTGGATTCTTTCTGAAATACAATATGAATAAAGCATGAATCTGTAAAAAAAACAAACGACAACTTGCGTTTCTGTTTCTGAAGCAATAATGCACATTTCATCTGTAAAATAATAAATTGACAGAGAACCTGTTATGACTCTGATATTTCATTCAGAACCGTGAATGTCAACTTGATGTGGTCGCTAATATAGAAAAGTCTCCAGATCACCAAAGTCATTAGGATTCATCTTCTGATGACCACGAATATCTGAACATATCAATCCACTCAGCAGATGTTGAATATTTTCACTGGATAAGCAGAAACTTTTACCTGCTGATAGAGCAACATATCAATCACCTAAGTCAGAGGTGTTAATCTTCTGGGAGCAATAAATGTCTGTTAAACTTCGTGACTCTCCAGCAAATAGTCTGGACCGAAGTGTTGGACCGACCACCGGACGGAACTCTCCATCACTATTGTTTTTTAATCATCCACGCGCATCTTTCCGACTTGTTTAACATAAAAGTTGCTCTGCTGTAAAGCTTTTATCTGGCTTACCTACTTTTAAATATTAAAAAGAAGGGGGGTAAATATTTACCGTGTGTGTGTGTGTGTGTGTGTGTGTGTGTGTGTGTGTGTGTGTGTGTGTGTGTGTGTGTGTGTGTGTGTGTGTGTGTGTGTGTGTGTGTGTGTGTGTGTGTGTGTGTGTCCTGTAGCGTGAAAACTAAAAAGGAATAAAAGAGGACACGGCAAAGTTTATGTCTAAATCTTGTTTTAATCTTGAGGAATACAAAATATTTATTTTAAGCCAGAAGACTTGTCTCTCTTAGTTAGATACTGTGAGTAAGGAGACAGGGGGGGGGGGTCTCTGATGGGCTTAAGGAAAAAAATGTTTTAAATAAAAATCAGTTCACCCAAACCTCAAGGATATTTCCTCACCTGCCTTTAAAACTAATTCTCATAGTTTCGGTTTTCGATCTGACAACTTTGTTGTTTCTGTCTCATAAACTCATTAGTCACTAGTTGAGTGTCTGAACTGACTGAAGCTCTTTCTTTAAAAAAAAAAACATCAATATGTTGTAAGGAATAAAAATCGTTTTATCAATTTATTTTTGAATAACTTTTGAATAATCCTGTGAAAATATTTGTTGTCAAGGCTCGAACATAGATAATAATTTGCGGATAAAACTAGAGATTTTTTGACATCAGAAATAATTTGAAGGATTAAGAATTTACGGCAAAAACAAAATGTGCACCATATTCTACAGTTCACTGAAATGACAAAAACATATGACACCGTCTCTTTTTGTAAAAAATCTTCACCGGCTCACAGGCGTCACTGAACTTTGACCAATTTTAGAGTCAAAGTTGTCAATTTGTCTCGATCGGAACAAACAGTGCGACGTCTCGGCGCTTCGTTTCCCTCCTTTGTTCCCTTTTTTCTCCAAACATGCTGTGAATGTTTTTTTTTTTATGCTTCTTCTTCTTCTCTCTTCACAACTTCACTCAACATTTCAAAATGCCCAAATTGGGGCTTAAATCCTTCGTTGATGTCACTTGTGGGTAATCGCACACACACACACACACACACACACGCACGCACACGTAGACACACAATAGGCTTGGCAGGTCGGTGAGACGGCGGCGCTCCTCAGAAGTATTTCCATCGCAGGGCGGAGAGGATGGCGTGGATGAAGTAGAGGAGTATGGCAACGAAGGCGAACACCTGACACACAAACACACAAATTACTAAAAGTGAATTTGTGTGTGTGTGTGTGTGTGCGTGTGCGCGCTACATATGAAGCTATAGCAGTAAGTCTGCTACCATACAAATATGAGAGTGGCATAATTTTCTCCTGAAATTAGCAAAAATATTAAACTGTCACTTTTAAACTCCATTGAAGCTGCTCTGGAAGTGATTCCAGAAATGTGCAGAATTATTCCGCGAACGTTTTTCAGATTGTGTCCCCGAACCAGTTCTCACCACAGCGGCGATGTCGATGTGGTAGATTCTTGCTTCGCCTACTTTCCTCGCCATGGTGACGATCGCCAGATCCACGCCTGCGCTGAGGTAGAACATGGCTGCCACGCCGTGGTAAGCAAAGTCCTGGACACACACACACACACACACACACACACACACGTTCAATGTAAATCTTACAACACGTCACCGTCCCACTTTTAATCTCCCATCTCTAATGTAATAATCTCCCCCTCTTACGACGGCGGCCCAGCCCGAGCTGTTCTTGTGGGCCCCGGCACCGAAGATGATCATCCAGAGGAAGGTCACGACGAAGCAGAAGACGGAGACGAACATCACCCAGCCCAGCGGGTTCGGAGGCTCCACGTGGGTCGACGCCACCAGGATCCACACCAGACCCCCGAACACCTGCGGGGGAGAGAGGAGGAGGAGGGAGGTCATGGGGTATGAGTTATCGTTTACACTCTTTTTTTAAAAACATAATAATGTCTATATGTAAATAGATGGATGGATGGATGATGGATAGATGGATAGATGGATGGATGAATGAATGATAGATGGATGGATAGATAGGTAGATGGATGGATGGTTGGATAGATAGACACATAGATTGATAGATATATATATATATATAGATAGATAGATAGATAGATGGATATATAGATAGACACATAGATCGATAGATATATAGATAGATAGATAGATAGATTGATAGATAGATAGATATATTGATAGATAGATAGATAGATGGATATATAGATAGACACATAGATCGATAGATATATTGATAGATAGATAGATAGATTGATAGATAGATAGATATATTGATAGATAGATAGATAGATGGATATATAGATAGACACATAGATCGATAGATATATAGATAGATAGATGGAAGTGGAAACCATGACTGCAACTAACTAATTATTTTCATAATCACTTATTTTCTCGATTAATCAATTAGTTGTTTGGTTCATAAAATGGTGAAAAATGTCCATTGTGTTTCCCTTAACCCCAGGATGATGTTTTGTTTTCGTCCACACACCAAAGATATTCAGTTCACTGTCGCAGAGGAGCAAAGAAACCAGAACATATTCACAGTGAAGAAGCTGAAATCAGAGATTTTTGACTCTTTTTTCTACTTCATAAAAACTACTTTAATCGATTGATTATCGAAATAGTTGGCGATTCATGAAGTCATCGATTACTAATCGATTCACCGTTGCAGTTCAAGTGTAAAACCAAACGCCTTTCTTGAGAAACAAAAGTGAAAATGGCCGACGCTTGAAATCAGTCGTTCAGTTTCGAGATTAGCACTCGAACAGGATGTTGTTTGTCTTGAGACGTCACAGACTAAAGTTCGGAGGCACAGGTACTTTGATACTACGTCCAAAGTCTGACGACGTCACAGAAAAAACCCTTGACTAATTCTTTAAAAAAGACTGATCAAGAGGCTGAAATATTACGTACAATAAGCAAAAATAATAATATCTGCCAAAACAGAACAGGAAAATTGAAACTCGCCGACACAATCACACCAAAGTGTACAAAGCAAAGTCAAACATTTTCAAAACCCCCGCCCGTCAGACCGACCCCGTACAGTAGGTTCCAGATAGGAAAAGTTATTAAACTCCTTTATTTGTCCATCTTCAATCCAGTGTCCTCTTTAAATCATAAACTGCCCGGAGACACGAAATCCCAGCAGCGGCAGGAATGTGGTTGGTTGAGTTTTTGTTGCTGCTGACGTTTGAATTTCTTTCTGCTCCTGAGGATATTTTCCTTACGAAATTCATATTTTTCATTCTGGAGGAGTCGGAAGCGTGGAGCCGATTCAAACGAGGCCCTTTTTTCCCATTTCCCTGTGTGTCGTGGTGATAATAGACTCCCTCTTTCAGGGCGTGGCGGCTTCGACTCGCGCTGTTGATTAAACATTGCCTGGATGCAGGTTGTGTCACACGGCTACACGAGAGACGTCAAATGCAAAGAAGGGCGAGACACCACGGTCCAAGGGCCGGTTCGCTTTTTAAACTGTCACTCGAAGCTCGAACGCGCTCTGCGTCCGAACTCTGCAGCCAAGGAGCTCGCCGCGCGTCCGGAACCCGAACCGGCGAGGAAATCGGTGTAGAAGCGAAAAATCCGAAACCGGATCAGAAAGCCACACCATGTGCACACAGAGGGCGACAGCTCCCTCGACGCCGACTAAACAAACACTTGTCTTTGCTTCCTATGTGAGAGTTCCCCGGAGCGCCGGGCCGGGTGGCGTTCGCTTTGACGGGTCAACTCCACATCAAGCGCTCGCCACATTCCGTGCAGTCGAACCTCTCCGGGATTCAAACTGGAGCGGAGTTTCATGAGCATCTGAAAAGGGGGGGAAATTCATAACAATCCGCACAGCAACCCGATGGGCAGCTCTTCCGTCTCAGTTTTGAGTTTGGTAAATGTTTTATGAGGGAGGAAGAACTCGAGGATCAACGCACAAGTCTCCGGGGGAATTGCGTTCACATGCCGCTCAAGTGTTCACCCGGTTCACGAGCGTAATCCCAAACATTTCTTTACACAGAGTAAAGAGGCGTGATGTTTCCCTGGAGTTTCAATATACGACGCCAAATGGATCAAGAACTTCTCCTATATATCAAGTTAAATACCTAAAATTCCTCTGATAACTTAACATGTAAAGGCCAAATTGTTTTTGAATGCATTTTCTCAGTTAGGTGAACTCCTGGTCACGATAGACCGTGAAATTCATATATGTCAGATCATACATGAAAACACTACACAGCTGATCTGTTCAACATTGAATTATATTCATATTGTCATATTAATGCAGCAATTTCTTAAGTGAGAAAACTTCTTCATGTTTTCTTCGACTCATTGACTCATTCCTTCCTGAAGGAAAAAATAAGAAAATTGCTCACTAACTTTAAAAAAACAACATCATCTGGCAACACACGGAATAATTAAGTTTCTTCATAAACCACGATTGTAGAGTCGAGTAGCAGATGCAATGACTTCACTTCTGATATTCTTTGTATTATCTCATAAAGCATCTTGCAGCTGGAGGAACTGGAGTCTTTTGGGTAAAGATCCGTTTTTATTGGATTCCAATTTATTGTTCTGGTCATGTTCAGTTGGTGACTAAACTATTTTACACTGTGGTGAACAAAACACCTTTTTTAAAAATTATTATCATTATTTCAAAGTCTTTGGTCTTTTGGATATTAAAATATCTGCAGATTCCGTTGTCTGTTTTCCGTGCAGCCCCAAACAGAATCGTGTCTCGCTGCAGAGATCAGGCAGGGTGTCGCCGTGCATCCTCATCACAACCCGTCCCGTAGTGTAAATATGTAAACACAGCCAGAATAAACAAATTGCGCAGGTATTTCTCCGGCGGTCGTACGAGCGGCTTCTATCTCTCGGCGTCTCTCCGGGGCAGAAGAGAGTTGACCGCATTCTTTCCTTAGATTAGGAGCACGGGTACAATATGAGTGAAATGTGAGATGTGAACAATACTGGGGGGGGGGGCTCCACCCACGTGAGGAATATGTTTCATCATCTCCCGTTTCACCAAGATGATTTTTTTTCTCTCCAAATCAGGTCAAAACCAATAGATTTACTAAGAGATTTACACACAAAATAATAGAATATCACATCATGCAATTTATTAAAGTTCATTACACATTCATGTGTTAACAGTAACAGTGTTGATTCTGTTTTCTACCAACTACTACTCGTTCCTCCAGATGATTATGATTCATTTGAATTCCAGGTCTGATGAAAATACATTTCAGACAGTTTCCTTGCAACACTGGTAAAAAGATTTCAAACTCCAAATTGTTATAAGTAATTTTAATAATTCAGATTAAAAAAAAACTGTAAAATAACCCCTTCATAAAGAAAGACCTCAAGGTCAGCTGCCTTGTCCTCAGGTGCCGTCCACCCACTCACTCACCAGCTCGGGCAGGTAAAATATATCCGGGGCCGTGGTGCAGATCCCCAGTCCGCTGGGCAGGCTCCCCATTGGCTGAGTGGTAGTCGCAGCCATCTCTGCCCGTTTTCCTTCCTTCACCCGGAGTCGAGAGCGATCTGCCTCTGACCTAACGGAGCAGCAGCAGCGGCAGCAGCAGCACTACCTGTTACTCGCCCTTATAGGAAGCAAGGAGCCAAGTGAGCGTCGCAAACCCGTTCTGCCGCTGTGCGTAAAGAGACACCGTCCCCCAAAACAGACACGCCCCTCCGTCCCCGCTGCGCCCGGGGGCCTCCTGGCGTTTGAGGTGAGCACGTGCGGCCGGTGTGCTTTCAGGTGAAATGATCTGCGAGCCACAAACTTTTCATTCACTCCCACTGCAAATAAAGCTTCAGACGAAGTCAGAGCGGAGGGCAAACCGACAGGGGAACAACGTGGAGCATTAAGCTGCCACACGCCCTGACACGCACCTCCCTCAGGTGGTGGAGACCAAACCAGAGTGTTGGACGTGGCCGCACGTGGACAAAAAGACTCGAGCTCAAACGAGTGTTTTACAAACATGTTTGCCACGTTACATTCTGTCCGTCGGCCCCGTGCGGCGGACAAAAATCAATACATAAATTCTGCTTTGTAGAGAAATAAAATCTGAGCCACATCTATTGAATTATACAAAACAAATTGAGAGAAAAATAACACGCGGCTCATTTCGTCGCCATATGTTCCTCTGGAACACGCGTTGGGAAATCATGATCAGATGATAAAATGTGTGAGGTAGATTTATGATATATGTATTATATATCTTGAAATTCACAATTTGTTCTCATAAAAAATTCTTCTGTGTGTTGCTGCGCTGAGAGGATTTACCCTCTGGGATCATTATGATATACATGTTACTTAAAATGTGCAAACTTTTTAAACGATTGATAAATGTATACATGATGCCTTTGTCACCTGACGTGCCCGGGTCGTTCATCCCACGACATCTGAGGGCGTTGAGCATCTTCATCCAGCTTATGATGTTTCTGTTCAACATCTGAACAAATAGTAGAGGGCTCACGCTCATTTGTTTCATATCGTTGATTCCCCCCAAAAATTGTAGTGAAATCGTGTTTTTATTTACATGTTGAAACGAAAAGCTAAAAGGAAAATTTAAAAAAAAAAGACTAGGAGAGGAAGATTTGCTCATCCATTTGTATTCATACCTTTTCCATCGGTTTTATAATAAACATGGCGAAAACATAGGCAATAAAGGGCATCCCTGTTTTTTGGGATATTCGAGGTTTCAGGTTTTTAACGGTACCAGTGTCCCAGAAGTTAAATAAACCAACAGCTCTTTACTGACACCCAGTGACATGTTTTAATGTCTCTTTCATTTACACGTGTGATTTCATTGTTGATCTCTGATACATGAAGACACAGAAGCGGTGAACATGTTATTTAAAAAAGTGTGGACATACACCAAATCTACAAAAATCTGTGGAAATACATGAAGTTTATAAAAAGAAAAGCTTTTTGGGCCATTGATCATTAACCTGCACAGTAAAAGGCGCCGTGTTTTTTTTTTTAATTTTGGAAAGGTGTATATATCTTTAAATATACTTCCTGCTCATGAATATGTGATTACATCTGACTTCCGATTGGTTAATTTCATGCCTCTGTCTTAATCATGGCACATTTATTCTGACTAACTGTTTCAATCTCTCTGATCTCCGATGAAGAGTAAATTATTATTGTACAGGCCTCAGTCGCAGATCATCCCGTTTGTCTTCTGCTCAATTCTCATTCATTCACTTAAGGTTTTGCCTCGTTGGTTCAAAAGTAAAATCACCGATTTGACATTAGAGTAAAACAAAAGCAACGTGGTTCTGTGTTGAGGCCAGCGGTCATCCAGCTCCAGTTTGGTTCCTCCTCTTCTCGGTCGTCCCGTTCTTGGTTTTGTGATCGGGTCGGTGTTCTTTTCGTTTTTGTTTTAGGACGTCTTCCATCGCATGGCGGAGAAAATGGCGTGGAGGAAGTAGAGAAGAGTGGCCAAGTAGGACATGACCTGAAAACACAAACGGGAGATTATCACTTTGAGGACGGAGGCGTTACATAAGACTGGAGACCCGGAGACCACAGCTGTCGATGAGAGGATTTAAACATTTTCATATCTCCATATCATTTCCTTAGAATTATTTCTTATTATTGATTAATGTGCCTTTTTTCCCCATTATTTTCTATTTAGCTCAAGACGACACTTTAGAATTGCTTGTTTTTCGACCGAGCAATAACCTGAAACTACATTCTCTTAAAATAAACCATGATAAGAATAAAGTAAAAAGAAATCCGCTTACATGTTGATGGATGATTAATAAAAATCAATTCAGTGTTCAAAATCATATATTAATGCACTCCAGTCGTTTACTTTTGATAATTCAGCTACAGTATATTTTGCCGACACTGCTCGACTTTTCCAACTCTCATAACTTTATTTTGAGAGGAGGTTTTAAATTTTACAAACATGTCAAATATGTCCGGCTGAATTGTGGAGGAACATGTAGAAAATGATACAACGAGACTAAATGATGTGCATGCGTGCATACCACTGCAGCAATATCCAGTCGGTAGATTTTGAGATTTTCAGGTGGCATAGTCGTTAAAGACCCTTTCAGGATGGTGATGTATGCCAAATCCACGGCGGCGCTGAGGTAGAAAACCACAGCCACAAAATGATAACCCACATCCTGCGGAGAGAGATGGAGGAGGGAGGGGAGGGGCTTACTACAAAACATTACAGCAACATAAAAAAAAAAAAAGAATACATGTGGGAAGCTGTTACAACAATCAATATCAATACTGCTAGTTTGGATTGACGTGCGTGAATCGCACGCGGTGTGTTCAGGCGTCCACTCGATCTACTGTTAACCATTTGTCCACATGTAGCCAATCGGCGGGTGTGGTGGGCGTGTCTAACCAGGGAGGGCCAGACGCTGCTCTGATTGGCGCCGCAGAGGAAGATGAAGAACCAGAGCGTTGTCACGACGAAGCAGAAGATGGAGGCGAACATCACCCAGCCCAGAGGGTTCTCCGGCGAGATGCGAGTGGACGCCACCAGGATCCACACCAGACCGCCAATCACCTGAGGGAGGGGAGTGCACAGCAGAGGCACGACGAATTAGGATAAGTTGTTCACCTTCACCATGCACTCAAGAATCCTTGATTTGGGGGGGGGAGACAACAGCAGATGACAAACTAATATAATGAATTTTACTGGCTGCAGCACGTATCCGAACTTTTAATCTCTGGCGTAAAAGTGTTGGATCGTGCATTTCCCATAATGCATCTCGACAGCATTATTTCATTAGAGGCTTCATGATTAGTGAACAATATTTGAAATCTGTAGGCAGAACACAAATGGCCACAGTCTTCAGAAAGTGCCCCTTTGAAACAAGGGTTGGGCGACTGGACACACACACACACACACACACACACACACACACACACAATGCTGCCACTCTAGTGTATTTTCAGTCATTCTCTTTCCTCCTTTGACAAACATTCCGCTTCAAAGACTCTTTGGCATTTTGAGCATTGTCGTCTGATAAGAGGCTCAGTGAAACAGGTTTCTTTTTTTAATGAGTCCTTTACTTGTCATTGCATGAGGAGACTTTCCCTTAGTGTCCCGATTAACCTTGTTTTCTAACAGCAGACAGTTTGTCACGTTATCCAATGATAAAAATGACATAGTGATGGATGAATTCCATCACACGCGTCACTTTCAGGGTCATCGTCAGTGTCAATAGACGGATTTTGGCGGAAAAGTAAAAAATTTGAAATAATGTTCATCTTATTGTTTTTAACACAAACATGAGATGTTATTGCATTTCGTAACTCGGCAACCAACATTCAAGCCGACCACATGCCAAGAATGTGCCACGCCCTGAATTAAACACCTGCAGGTGGTTGGAACCGCAAACGATCCCTAAAATATAATATATATAAAACATTTATAATATATAATACACATCTGACCTCAGTCTTCTTTTTCCCTCTCTACCAATCGCAAATGATTTGAATGTATTTCCAGACACAAATTTTTTAATATGCTTTGTGTTTTATTCCCCCAGAATTCTTCAACTGTGAAAAGAATTCAACCGGCTTGGGAATTTGAAAGGAAGCCGTTGTGTCCCTTGATGTCAGAAGGTAATAAATGATCTGTTAGACATTAGCCAAACATCTGATCGTCAGGAAAAGTGAGATACTGAGGTGAGCAAACATCTGAAGCAGCGGTTCGTTACTGTGACATCACATTCGCGTTAGCTCATTCGAGCTTTACTTTAATCTGTCACATGTAGTGGTATCAGCAAATATCACATGAACTGTATCTCTCCTGCTCCATATCAGACTTACACTATCTATATTCATACCAGAGGAACATTACCCGTATACGTACCTGTATATGCATTCCAGTTAAATGGGAACCGGCCTGTCTAATATTAACTTTCCCTTGAAAATCTATGTTGAAATATCAAGTACCCGTTTGCAGCTTGTCGTTCCCATCGCACGAGCCACACCAGGGTCACTGCAGACAAATAAACGTGCAACCACGTCTTCCGTAGCCCTTTAATACCATTGATTCATATGTTCAAAACGATGTCCGCACGGTTGTTTCCTCCGGTGTCGGACCATCTGCAGATAGCTGGCGGAGACGTGGAGCGCTGGGGCACATTTCTCATGCTCTTAAAAGCTTTTGGATACGTACGTTTTGTCGACTCGATTGAAAACGAACTGCAACTGTCAAGAATGCGACCACAGTCAGAGACGTCGATGGAACGGTCGATGGAAAGTACGAACGCACATCCCCAGCCCCCCAGAAAACAGCAGCCAATCATCAGCTGAACTGGGCAACAACGCGAGCCAATCGTGTTGTTGTTGCGATTTATACCTCTATTCGAGGCAAACTCATTTAATAGTTTTGGTTTTTTTTTAAATCAGATTTGACTGATGATTGTAGAAACATAGCTTGTGTGTTTATGTGGCTCCCTCCCTATTCATCCAGACAGAAGCCAGGTGTTGTCACCCAGAATTAACCGGCCGGGGACGTTGCCAAGATGGCCGCCTGTTAGGACTTTGGGTCAGTTGCCCTCCTGTTTCGCGGCGATCATTTTTACAGTGAGGGGCTGGATTTTCACTGGAGTTCTCCTTCAAACCGGCTGTGACACAAATTAACCGTAGCTAATTTCTCAATGTTCCTTTGAAATCCTGGCCAACTCAAACCGCGCTCACGTGCAGTATTGTTCCATTGTTTGCTGCCAAGGTCATTTGGTTTCACCGATGTAGCTCACATCAGCCCTTTCTGAAGACCAAGTAGACAAAGACATGAAGACTGTGTTTTCTATCACCGGTCAGATTTGAACAGTCCAACTATTTGCCACGAATGGCCGCGCAATAAATCAGTGATTTCTTCGTTGGTTTCTCCTGTTTGAGAGTGAAACTCCATCACCCATGTTCATTACAGAAAACAAATGGCAAAACAAAAAAACCCTGCCGAGCCAGTCCTCGCCCACTTATCCGGCCTCCTCGCCCTTTATATACTTGTGATGGTTTAGATTTACACTCCAAACTCCGACCTGAGCCGTAAACACCACCGACTCCCATAGAGAAAAGAAAAGACCCGAGCCAGCAAGTTAACCACGTGAGATGATGACTGGTTTAGATTTACACCTTCCGTCTGCAACTGAAGCTGTTTTTCCACCTGTGTCACACAGATTTAATCTCCCAGGTTCCATAGAACAGAAACTGCAAAATGCCTGAAAGATCAATCCAAACAATTCACTGAGAAACTTTTCCTGTGGATGTTTACGATTATTAATCCTTTGATTAAACTTGACTATAGTTCGTATATATTGTTATACCAGAGACTGTCAATGGCAAAGATACCTTGAAAAAGATTTAGTGTTTACACTATAAATACAACACATCAGCTTTATAAATGTGCCATCATGAAATGAGGATTTTTCAAAATCCTGCTGTCAAATATTATTTTCAAATGCATTTATCCTATTTTATGAAGGTTTTATTCTGATTGTCAGTCTTTTGTTTCATTTTCGCAGCTTCACAAATGGATCTTTGTCACGTTGTCTCAGAGGAGACATTTGCAAAACTCAATCCGTGCCTGCAAAATTATACCCACAGCCTTTATTGCTCAGCTATTATCTCTGGCATCTGTTATCCCGTTGCCATGGAAACGTGTAACTTTTTCGCGGGAAACATTTATGGTTCTCTGGGGGTTCAAAGTTGGAAGTTGTTTCCACCGTTTGGGGCTAAAAATAGACCCCTCGTCATTAATCAGATTCATGATCTTGGCGAGACCGAACCAAAACACATTCAACTCCTCTAATCTTCACGGGCCCTCTGCTCCGCGCCGCCTCCACTGATCAAACCGCCAACTCCTGTCCAGACGGATTCGGATCTGAACAAAGACTCGGTGGAGCAATGACGAGGAGGCAGACGAAAACAAATAGAAAAATGGCCCAAATGACGACGAACAAATGAGAAAACTCACAAATTCAGGGATGAAGAAGACGTCGGGGATGGAGGTGAAGATCCTGCAGCCCGTGGGCAGAACATCACCGGAGGTGGTGGAAGCCATAGTCCCCCAAAAAAAACACAAAACGCTTTGAGTGTGCACCTGCGTGTGGCTGCGTGTGGAATGAGATGTGCAACCTGTTTTAATCTGCTTTTTAAGCACCGTCCCCCCCCCCCCCTCGCACCTCCCTCTTCCACCGCACCTTCCCAAACCATCCCTCTGGTTCAAACTACCAGTTTGTCAGGTGTTTTTTTTTTTTTTTTGGGGCTTTGTTTGTGCAGCGGGAGGATGTCTCCAGTCTCCCATCTCTCTCTCTCTCTCTCTTTCGCTCTCTTCTGTGTGCACTTTGTTTTTATGCGTTTGTTTGTGTGTGTGTGTGTGTGCCCTCATGTATTTTTACCGCGTTTGTGTGCGAGTCCATAAATGGCAACAACCCAGTTTACATGCACACACACACACACACACACGGAAAAGCGGCGGCGGGGCGACTGATGCGGCGTTGACGTGGTTGAAAGGTCAACGGCGCTCGCTGTGGCCCTGGTGGAATTAGATGGTTGAATTCTCTCCTCCAATCGGAGCTCTGTTTTTCGATGTGCAACCTTGTTGGACCCTGCATCAGTCTGGGGATTCGATTTTTATTCTTAATTGCATTGGATCACACAGCAATCATCATCCGCTCATATCCAAATAATCCCAAACACAACTCTGTTGTTTTCATCGAGGGGCCAAGATTCAGGAAGAGATCACGGGAGCTGAGCAGAACGACATCGTCGGACAACTTCCGCATATTTTACCGGGGGACTGGCGGGAAAATTTGCAGGAAAAGGCCCGCAGCAACATTTGCGCTCTCACGATACAGCCCCCTCATGAAGAGTTCAAGAAAATGTCTGCTCTTCAATGTCTGTGTCTGGCAGCAGCTTCATTTACAGTAGAGATCAATATTGTACTTTTTAATCCACTGCATTGCGAGTTCAGCATCAAACGTCATTCCTGCACAAACTGTCTCCAGCTGTGGAAAGCAGCGGTGACGTTAGCTAACGCTGGCTAATGTTAGCCAACGCTGGCTAATGTTAACCAACGCTGGCTAATGTTAGCTAATGATGGCTGATGTTAGCTAACACTGGTTAATGTTAGCTAACGCTGGCAAATGTGAGCTAACGCTGGCTAGGTAGTTGCTAACGCTGGCTAATCTTAGGTAACGCTGGCTAATGTTAGCTAGTGTTATGTCTAGCATGCTAACCAGGCAGCCCCCGGCCCACCAGCCTGTACAGCACTCCCGTAAAACTGAAGGGTTTCTTCATTATTTTTCCGCCTAAAATAAATGTACGGTCACAGCGAGGGAAGGTCTGTTTTGGTTTGTTAGCGCACAGAGGGCATGAGGGACGAGGCCCGCGAGGGGATGAGCGAGGGCAAACAGGGAGACGATGCAGATGAAGTGGTTTGAGTGAAACAAGAGCAAACAAAAAGCAAAAAAAAAAAAGAGAATGAGAAAGGCTGGGAGTGGCTGCCATTTAAATATTATTCATGTTTCTGTTTTTAAAAATGGCCGAAAGGTATTTCATCAGTGAGTGTTAGCGAACCATGCTAGCAGTTCCCCACTGTTTCCAAAAACTTTGTGCAAAAGTGAATACATGTGCAGTGTTTCCCAATATCTCAATCTATTCCTTTAAGATTAAACTAATATTCTGCTCACTGTCCATCACAGTTGCTCGCAGTGACTCACGGCTGCATGGCGAAATGTCACTCAGCCGTGAGTCACACAACGTGAGATGTGCGAGAGAATAAATTAGTGCGATTGTGCTTTTGTCTCTCGAGTGCGCCGCCCAGTCGTAACTGTCAAACACAGCGTGACGGTTTCCAGGTCGAGGGATTAAAACACAAAAAGGCCCATTGTGTGGGATCGACTCCTGGCCTCGGTCTCAGTTTAACATCAGTCCCTCTGCCGCGGTGTCACAACATAAATAACAACATGCACACACACGTTCGAATCATTCGATTTCTGTTATGTAATGTTTTATTCTGTTGCTACTCGCTCGTCATTAAAGCGATTTCTGCTTTGCACCAAACACACTCATGCTGGGAATAAAGGTTTTCGTGACCTGGATACAAGCTGAACCACTGAATAAGACAGACTTACACCAAAATCCATCATCTTTTAATTTTTACATACAGTATTTCAGTTTATGAGTATGGCCGCCTCCAGATCTCAGTGTGTCATACTAACAATGAATCATTTGACTGTATGACTCAGATTTAAATTAACTTTTCTCAAGTTGAAATTACGGGAAACTATTTAGCTACAGGCTCAAAATGAAGTTAAAAAAACATTAAACTTAAATCCAATCAAACTTTATTCATATAGCACCTTTCAAACAAATCAAATGGAAGTGGATCGACAAAACATAGGATGTTAAAAGTGATTTAAAGACTAATGCTTACCAAAAAAACAACAATAAAAGAATTATAGCTTAGATAATAAAAATGTATGAAGATTTAAAATAAAAACAACAAGCTAATAAAATTACGTAAGTACTACACAAAATAAATTATACTAACCCTAACCCTAAAAAATTTTGTAAAACCAAATTGAATATAATAAATGATAATCATAAGTTAATATAAATAGTAAAACCATAAATTATAGAACTCTGCATAAGTACCAGTCTTAATTTGTCTCATTTATTATAATGGTTTACATCTGTCTTTCCGTCGACCAGTTAACTGCACTAAAGTAGAAATGGGATAATGGGTTTGGCTTCAAATGAGTTCTGGGTCCTTGTTAAAAGTGAAGCGTGTGTATATTTGACACAATTAGCCTTTGAAAAGGGCACCGCCGATTTTTCAACGTCGTACAGTGAGTCATTCTGTAGAAGACGCTTTCATGTTGTCCCAATGGGGGGATGTCTCTCTCCGAGGGAGAAACTTGCAGATGCCGACCCACCCTGAGTCAACCTGGCCTCTGCTAAAGTCACTGAAGTGTGTCTGTGTTTGGAGACCCTCCTCTGTCGCTAGAGGGAAAGGTCAGTGACAACAGGACGTCCGAGTGGAGCGAGGAGGGTTTGAGGGTTCCAGCCAACCTGACATGACTGCAGAGTCTCGACCTCTTGACAAACTCAAACCCAGGGTTTACGTGACGTCCCATGAACCTACGTACCACGGAATACTCTTGCTATAGACTTCAATCTGCAGCATCTGTTGGAAACCCATTTATTCACTATGGCTTTCCTCTCACCTTGTGCATTGCTTCTTGTTTCATGCATTTTCATTGGCTTCCTACTTTTTGGTGTCGGTTCTGACAAAGCTGCTATATATCGAATAAACTCACTTATTTACGCATACACAAACACACACACCTGGCAGCCAACAAGTTGTGTTTGGTCAGTGTTAAAAGAAACACACTGGACCAACTCCTTCGTTGTGGATCTGGTTACAAGGCCAAACACGCACGCACGCACACGCACACACACACACACACACACAGACACACACACCTACTATGTCCACAAACATTTCCATGGGAACCCATGCCAGCTCTGTCAAAAATACAATGGCTATTTGTCAGCGTCAATTGTAGTTACACAATAGTACCACACGCACACAAACAGTGTTAAAGAATGCGTCGACCTGAATGACAAAACCACAACATTTGCATTCAGAACAGTTGAATGTCGTAGGATTTCATTCCGCCGAGCTGGGAAGGTTGTTTTTCTCGAGGTGAGCAGAGCAGCAACCTGATGGTCGGATAACTGCTCTTCGTCCAGAGGACGCCATGCTCACCCTGACCTTTGACCTCCCCAGCCACACATGAATGTTTTTCCAAGACTGAACGTCCCACATATCTGAAAGAATCTTAGGTGATAGACTGCACACTGCAACTGAATGTCATTCAAAGATGAGGCCTTATCGAATTAGAAGGACAGACGTGAGCGAAGGCTGTGAACACTCTCAGATGACATCAGAAGTGAGCATTGGTTGGTTTCCATGGAAATGGATCCAACCAAGTCAAAGATGATGCAAGCACAGTCGTGGGAGTTGTAGTTTTTTTTTTGTGCTCACAAAAGTAATGGGTGTACAATTGTAAATATCTTAACGGTTTTGATTTCTACTAGCCGGAAGCGGATACCAGTTTAATCCCGGAATATGCATTTGAAAATGCAGAATGAGAATCAACCTCTCAATCGTCAAAAGTCATATCTTGTTTGTTTATTCCGTAGGTTGATGAGGGATGACGTACAGTAACCCACTTGCCTCTCAAATGCTTTTGATTTGCATGAACGTTTTCGCTAACAGTTATGGTGTGTGTGTCACCAGATAGTTATACAAGCGGAACTGCTGTGTCACTGTTATGAATCATCTGAATGACGAATGCCGCCTGAGATATGAAACGACGGTGAAAGTGACGGACCCACTCCCCGCCGCTCTGAGCCCAGACTGACTCAACCTCTCACTGCTCCTGTTCTTTTATACCGGAGCTATAAAAGGGAACGACGGCGGACTAATAATTAACTGTGAACGCCGTAACTCTACACTATACTACACACACACCCACAACCGATGTTGAACTAATGGGTGGAGAGATGAGTGGAGCAGGTTGGTGACCAGTCAGGTGATACGTTTGAAAAAAACCCCCAAAAACTTGAAAGCAAGCCTGTAATAAATCAACAGCTGATTTGATCATGATTTTTATCACGAAATTGAACAATGTGGAAGTAAATTACAGTATCAGGACTTGTTCATAATTAAACTATTGGTTCTATTATTACAGAAATCTGGTTTGGCCTGAGTTATTCCTTTAACCTGTGTTTCATTAAAGTGAACGTCACAATCAATGTCGCATGTTATCTCAAGGTTCACAATGTCGTCTTTGTGTACGCAATATAAAATATTCATGTGTATGATAAATATTTACATAGAGGACAAGTGTGGTAATAGTATGTATTTTGTTAAATTTTAGTAATCACATCCAGTGAAAAGACAGAAAGCAATGGGTGACATGCTCCTTGATTACATTGTACACAGGCACTTTAAATCAGTCTAATTCCATATATTAAAATGATATCCAAAAAAGGTGCAATATTTTACAAAACAAACCACAATGGCAAGGTTTATTTGGCCCTTTTTGAAATATCAAGCGGGAAACCTTTGGACACGTGATGAAGAGAAAGAAGTCAGTAAGTATTGAGAAATTAGAATAGTATCTATTGACAACAACAAAAATTCACCAGCTTTATTCGTTAAATTTCAAAAATGTATTTTTGGCACATGTAGGCGTTTTGTTCATTTACCTTTCTCCCCCTATAAGTATTTATCACATATTTTAAAGCTTTATGAGTATGAATGTGTATGTGGTTATGGTTATGGGTGAGATGTGCTTGAGCTTGTGTGCGTGTGTGCACTGGTGTATGTGTATATATTTTACATCTTATTTTTCTATGCTGCAAACTGGATTGCTCCAACATGCAATGACGATAAAGTTCTATCAATCTATTTATTCTTTTTAATAGACCAAACTCATTAATTGATAAATTATTACAAAAAAACCCTCCAATTTAAATAGTACTTTGCCCCTGAGGTATGTGATGTTATTGTTTCCGCGCCACAAGGAGGAGGTCAAAGGTCAACTCTGTGATATCAAAGGCGATGTGATGGTGCGCGGGGTCGACGAAGACCTCGGGGCCTCCCGATTGGCCGGTGGCGAGCAGGCTTTGTTTAAGGGAATCCAGGGTGGTGTAGATGACTCTGGCCCGCTGCTCCTCCAACGGAGGGTCCGCCCAGCGATGGCAGGGCAGCGAGGGCGAGTGGAGGAGGAAGTAGACGGACGACATGTAGACTTTAATGAACTCCTGTTTGAGAAAAGACAGGTCTCTCTGCAAACACACAGAGAGGAACACATGGGTCACACACACACACACACACACACACACACACACACACACACACACACACACACACACACACACACACACACATCAGCAGTCTGCAGGGACTACATGCGCTGGATGCACATTCAGAGACGGACATATGGTTATAGAAAAGACACTGGGTTGCGCACATTAATATCACCCTCTACAGGTCTGTACTGGTATTACCCCCCCCCCCCACACACACACACACACACACACACACACACACACACACACACACACACACACACACACACACACACACACACACACACACACACACACACACACACACACACACACACACACACACACACACACACACACACACACACACACACACACACACACACACGCAATCACACCTTCTGTGCTCTGCTCATGGTGATCTCAGCATCCAGCCAGGCAGCCTGCAGTAAAACATCACATATTTTTAATTAGCAAAATTACTCAGGGTTTTACATTGAAATAAATTGGCTTATTCAGGATTTTATCACTATTAAACAGACTGGATGAGTCAATCTGCTTAAAAAAACTAAACCTTAAATAATTTAATCACTCAGGGTTTCAGGAGACTTTTAGTGAGACTTTTAGGAATCTCAAGTCAATGCTATTCATTTGAGGTCTGGAAGTTATCACAACCCCTTTGCAACTCAGAAACAGAAGAATTTTTTTTAAGTTTAATTCTACAATATGACCTATATGGCAACAAACAAATAGGAAACATCACACAGGAGTTGCTATGATATAAGAAATTATTCACTACGACGATCTGATCTGACCTTTTTTATGTTCCCTTCTGTATCTGATGAAATAATGCTATCAGTGCTCTTTTATTCCTTATTTACTCAAAGAGTGATCATCTTTCCTTTCTTCTTTTTGTGTCTAATCGGAGGTTGTAACTTTGTTGTCCCTTATAACCGTCCCTTGTTTTGTTCTGTTTCCCCGTTTGGGAAACGCCCTCGAAAACGAGATGATGCATCTCAAGGAGTTTGTCCTATATTAAATACATTCTGACGTAATCCAGGAAGTCTCACGACTGACCCTGAGGGCATCCAGCAGGTCCGATTGGTCCAACAGAACAGGGAAGGTAGAAAGCACAGGATTGCATATCAGATCTGAAACAGACAGATTTTTGTATTTTATTTAGAATGTTGTTTCTCAGAACCACTGATATGGGCAGTCTGGATAAAGAGTCGTGGAAGCTGTGCGTTACAGTACCTGCATTCTGCATGGTCGGCCGGTTCATCAACAGCGTGTCAGCCAACAGTTGTCTGTGCAGAGCCAGCAGGTGGACACAACTCAGACTGTGCAGCAGAGTGTCGGGGAGGAGACTGGAAGGGAAAACACACTGGTCAATAACATTGCATATACATTTATATCTATTTCAAAGTATATATTAAACTGATATGAATCGGTTGTTTCTTGTTTTAAAAAAGAATTGCCCTTTTTGTGGAAGTAGCACCTCTGATTTTGTAACTTCTTCCAATACAATATAGTGCATGTACACACATACTGTAGATGACGCTTAGGTGATGGACGGAGAGATGGACGTCTCCAAATGAATATGATAAAGATTTATATACAGTATAATACTGGCTGAGATCACATGATCCATTGCAGATCGTCAAGGTCTGTAGTTTTGTTTTGTTTTTTTTCTCTCTCGCTGATGTTCCCACCAGAGCTGCTTTCTGATCTGACTGCTGGTTGATTTCAACTTTATGATCAGTCTGGGCTGCCGTCGGGCCTGGAGCATCTGCTGGAGGACACCGGCTGGAGCTGGAGGAGAGGAGACATGATGGCTGATCGTGTTTTTTGATTGGATGTTCAAATGTTTCACTGAAGTTCCTTTTTGTCTGGACTCGTGTTGAGCTCTGCTGAATCATCTTACTTCCCTTGGTGACCGAAGCCTCCACTGCGACGTCCTGCTCATAGGGAGTTCCACCGTTCACTGGCAGCTCATAGGTCCTTCACAAAGATTAGATGAAATTATATAGAATTATAAACACAATATATATACACACAGTTATCCATTAGTTTTTATAAACTAGACGTTTATATCGAAAAGAATGAATGACTGTCAAAATAAACCTCTGATGTTAGTTTTGGTGATTACATATGTATGTGTCTATTAACAGTATAAGACTGTGTTTTCTGTATTTGTGTGTGTGTGTACCTGTTGGGGAGTGGATTTCCGGCGTCATCGGTCAGTTTGAGGAAAGCCCAGCCGCAGCTCAGTTCTCCTCTCTCACCTGTAGACTAAAACACATACACTCATAACTATAGATCGCACCCAAACATTTTCTTCTTCTTCCATCACAATAAAAAAATGGTCTCGACAGTGGTTTTCCATTTTCTGTGTGATTCCGTATATATCATATCTGCGCCGACTTCATCACGTCACCATCGCATGTGTATCTGTACGTGTGTGTGTTTGTCCTCACATTCCGTATAAAGGTGACTCCGAGTTCGAAGAGGATACCGAGGTCAGGGGACTCAGAGTTGCAGCGCAGGAAACAGTCTCCGTCGAGGAGGGTGGGCAGGATTCCTGTCATCTGGAGCAAACACACAAAGAACACTTTGCTTTAAGCACAGTGTCAGAAATAGTTTGAGCAACGTTCACAAGAGAGGGAAACAACAATAGTGTGATTCCATGTTCGTCATGCAGTAGACAAACCCTTGGAGAGAAGTTCCAGGTCTTGGGGCTCTTGGAGTTGTAGGTTGCTCTCACTGTGTGGATGTTACTCAACACCTGAAACACAAGTTCAGCTCATTTAAAGAAAATCTGGGCGAGAAAAAGTTAGAAAAAGAAAAGTAGAAATGTCAAAAAATAGAGACTTGGAGAGGCTATGGAAGTGCAATGGCACAAAAAGCTGTTCAGCGTATACAACAGCGATAACCCTGATACCTGAGTTCCATCAAAGGCACAGAGGCGTATGTGTCGGCTGAGGACCTGCACTCCGACCCCGGGGGTGGGAATCCTCCGGCAGCTCCACAGAGTGAAGCAAACACAGGTGCGGACCTGCCGAGCACGAACCTGCACGACAGGAGACGGACAAGTTCACACGGACTGAACCGTTTCTGGTTCGAGAGAGCAACTTCATGACTGCGACTGGCTGCTGTTGTTGCACCGTGAGAAACTTTGGGGGGGAAAAGGAAAATCTGAGATTGCCTCACCCAGCCAGTGTCTGGGTCCAGGAAGAGGTCTTTAAAGGAGAGCTGTGATTGGCTGAGATCAGGCTGAATATGGTGACTTCCTCTGTGTGTAACACCTAGAAAAAGACACAAATGATTTATGGCTTTGCCATTTTATAGACAAAATGATTAACTGAGAAAATAACTGATAATGAAAATTATTATGAAAATTGTTTGTCGCTGCCCTGAAATGGTTAACAAACCTGTAGCGTGGACCCTACAGTTAAAATGTGTGTTTGTATGTGTGTGTGTGTAATGACCTTCCTCCACCAGCAGTTTATTGAGAGTTGATGGTCTGAATCCTGACGGTATAGCCCCCATGGCAGAGAGCACATCTGTTGCATCAATCTGTCATGCAAACACGCGCACACGCACACACACACACACAAACACACACAAAGCTATACATGTATGGCATCATTTGTCGTCGTTATAATTGCAGTATGTGTAATTTTACCTCGGTCAGAGCCTTTTTCACCGTCGACCAGTTGGAATGTGAAGTCCCACTGTCAAAGAACAGATTACAATGATAAAGTCGTCACTAATTTCATACCAAAGTTCAGTGCTCATTAAACTTTAATAAATTCCGAAGTGCAACACAGAAACAAAAACATCGGGAAGCTAAATGTCACTAAGCTCAAAAAGTAAATATAAAAGTTGCACCTCTGTTTGTCTCGGGCATCAGTCAGCTGTTCACCATCTTGCTCTTCCTCCTCCTCATTTTCATCGCCATCGTCGTCATAGTCCTCGTCGTCATAATCATCGTCGTTATCATCATCATCATGACCATCGTTGTCAATCTGAAAAATGCCAACGTTTAACATGAACGGTTACTTACATTAAAGACTAACAACACAGGAAAGTATTTTTATTTGCATGTTGTGTGGAGACTACAAATACTACATTAGCACTTTTATTGCTCTTTAAATATAGAGGAAAAAAAGATCTGAAAATACACCAAACACGTGTTTACATTTGCACATGCAGGTCATGTACCTTCAGGTAGTTCATTGGAACAATTCCTCTGTTGCCTTTAGTGTTCTGAGCCAGCCACCATCCATCGGCCGACTTCCTGATAATCCTCAACACCTCCCCCCTCTGAAAACAGCAGGGGAATGAACACGTCACGTCATGTTACTGTAGTTATGGATCACTGACAAACACAATTTTCAATTTTTATTCTATAAATAAAATAAATACAATTTGAGATCCAGGGAGATAAAACTCAAAACATAAACACTGGGTGTGAAAATAAACCTTGGGACTGGGCTTGTCCGTCTTGAAATTAAATACTTTCAAACTACGTATTATGAAAATTTTCCCATCACTTGTAATCATCCGATTTATGCAGAATAATTAATTAACTTGCATGACGATCAGTAGAGCATCAAATCACACTGTGAGATAATGTTGACCACACACCAAATGAAAGGTTAAAATATTAAATTAGTATATCGCTGAGTCAGAAGTATTTTTAATTCACACTTGCTTTAACTTTAATTTTACCTGCAGGACTATGGACACACTGATTTATTTGCGTTGCTAGAGCGCCCTCTACTGTTGCAATAAAGTTCTTGCGATGCAAAGAAAATCAGGACAAACTGGAACAGTTTTCTCAGTGTTTTAGTTCAGACGGATTTTTGTCTTTTTCACTTTCTTTGGTCAACACACATCTACACACCTGAACCGACAGATCTCCCTGCTCCTCTCCTCTGAAATCACTGACGACTTTGTAGTTGTGAAGGTTTGACAGATGGGGTAGTTTCACAGCTCGCTTCTCATCTACATCCTCATCGTCCGCATCATCACTTTCACTGTCTTTGTCGTCGTCGTCATCAACATCGCTATCAACATCGCTATCTTCGTTTGAAACATTGCTGTTGATAAAAGCATGGCATCAGTTCCGAAAAGTAAAGAATCCCGTCTCAATTATTTTTATTTTGACCATTAGCCACAATGTCATAAGTATCCAATGTCTATTTACCGCGAGCTACGAGATTGTGAAACGATGGTATTTGAACCTGTAGAATCCACAAGTCCGTTTGATGTCAACCTTGTTTTAAGAAAAACTTGTGTTATTCGCGATGGCATTGAGAAGTACTACACTACCCACCATCCTAAAGTGTAACATCGACGTATCTCATTGGTGGAGCTCGCTGTTGTGGAAAAATTTACATTTACATCTGCTAACATATCAACTAGTCATCTCGTAATTTACTGGCTTGGCTCCAGGCTTAAAACTCTTTATGTAAGGATTTTATGAAGTGCCAATGGAGTAAATTAATGGGAAATACATGACATGAGATCAGATGTCAAACTATTGTTTTTGTTTTTCTTTTTCTTGAGCACCAAAGTTCAAAAACACTGGATGTGACAAATTTCAACTGACGCTTTGAAATTGATGTTTCTGTTCAACTTGTTTGCAAAAGATAGTTTGTAAACTGGTGGAATCGAGTCACTGCAACAGGAAGCATAATATGTAGAATTGGATAATAAAGAGAAATGGTAGTCTGGCTTATAAAGCACTCCGAAATGAGCCCCATCCCAGTGAGCGGTGAGCACACACGTCACTGACCCTGCGGCGGTGCTCGGTCCTGGCGGTGACAGCTCCAGAGAGATGGCGTCCAGTCGCTCCAAGATGTCCTGCAGCCGTCTTTCCTCTTCCTGTTTCCTCTGACCGTAGTTTCCCACCGGAGCCGGCTCGTCGGCCTGCGAGCGAGTGAGGCAACAAATTATGACTTTTACCGATTTAGCCAGGTGAACAAAGACAGAGCAATACACTTAACGGTGAGTAGTGTACGCCTGATGTACCGGGACATTGTTGAGCAATCGGATATAAGTTTGTGATGTCTGACTGAATTAGAGAGCTCTACTCGTTGCAGAAAAGTTACTCAGACTTCAGCACAATTCACAGGTTGACTGACCGAGTACAGCACTGACCTTTGTTAGTGTCTTCAGCGTCTTTAGTTTCTTCTCCGCCGCCATCTGCAGTTCTTGACATCTTAAAGAAACATAAGCACATGGAGACAAAGAACCTCAAAGCCTTACACGAGGGAGAACAACAATCAACTCAACCCTAGCAGGATGATTGTGTGAATGGGAAATGAAGCACCACAGCGGTTTACCTCCGTAACGCCTCTTCAGTGGAGCCGCTCTGACTCTGCACATCCTCCACCAGACGGTCGACCTGGGACAGGAGATGACAAACGTGTGCAGTTGAGGTTGAGCTGCACAGCTGATGCATAACAAAAAAAAAACCCCCAGTGTTTTGGAAAATATAACGCTTGATGATTCATAGTTATCCTTCTGTCGTTTGTGTCCAAATGAGCACAGCTCCTCTATGAGCCAGTCTGGCTCCCCCTGGTTATGCCAATACATTTATTTCAGTCAGCAATGTAAACTAAAGTCAAAGACACTACGCTGCAGACCAGCCTCCATTTAGAATATGGTGTTTTAATGTTTCCTTGCTACTTGACCGAGCTCTTCGTGGAAACAAGTCACATAGAACTGTGGCTCCGTGTATTCTTAGCACTTCGGCTTCAACTGAAAGACGCTGAAAAGGCCGGGACACGTCTTCCACTAACGGAACTCCATCGCATCGTTTCGCTCATTCCACTCGGTCGCAGTTTTAAACATCGCTGCGATAAGACGCAGCCATTCTTTAAAAAAACACGGAACCTGTTTTTTGATGTCGTCCACTTCTCTCTTTGCCAGTTGCAACGGCCCTCTTCTTTTTAGTGGCATCATTCCCCTCTTTTCTGGGCCGAATCGGCATAATCCATGTGTTAGCAGAGCACCTCGCTAGCAAGCTTGCTAGCTAGCTAGCTGACGCTACACTTCCACCGGTCGCTAGGCAACCGAGTTCCTCTGAAAGCACGGGCTTGACTCGTCTAATAAGCTCGTTCTCATAAACTCGTCCAGATAATAAATGCATATTGCGCAGTTATTATTAGTTAATGTATTTCACTATATTTTTTTGTGTGTATTTATCTTTCATATATAGTTTTTTTTTTTTATGAATGTATACTTTCCTCCTGATATCAAAGCTACCGCCATCTGCTGGACTGGAGGAGCTGTAGAAAAAAAATCTACTATAGTATATTTTATGTGATAATAAAAATAATAGTAATGTATTTTATTTATAGAGCACATTTCATTGCTAAAAGCAATCTCAAAGTGCTACAGAATAAAAACAAAATATAAATAAAAATAAAAAACAGGTTTTAAAAAAACAGCAGTAAAAGAAAAAGTACAAAATGTAGGCGAATGCTTGTTTAAAAAGAAAGGTTTTTAAGCCCTTCTTTAAAGTGAGAGTGCTTTGTGGACGCCTCCATAATATGATTTTCTAATTGTGCTGTTGCTTATGTTAATTTGATTCAGTTACAAATATGTTCAACTGTCTTCACTACTAAAGATCAATATAAATGTGTGTGTGTGTGTGTGTGTGTGTGTGTGTGTGTGTGTGTATGAGTTATAGAGAAGTGCTGTATTGTGCTGTTTTAGTGAGTCAGTTTCCATGTATAATCAACCAAGGTGGGCCCTACATAGTAACTTAATTTGCTGGATCTATGCAAACCTTGACAACTTTAGTTTACAGTCATAGAAAGGGCCCAGACGTTCCGGAAAAGATAAATGGCGGCTCTGTTCTATTCAAGAGTCCCTGAAATAAACTTTGTATTTTCACCTGTGCTTTTCCTACTTTGACATGTCAAAATGTCCTCCAGATTTTGTGACTTCATTTCACAGGTGGTCAATAAAGTCTGTAACTGTTGGTGGAGATCGATCAGCATGGGCTAGCTTAATGGTGAACCAATCAACAAATTCGTTCTTATCGTGTTCTCGGCCTGAGACATACCTTGGGTATTTGGCTAGGCTTGTGCCTCAAAGCTACAGTCTCTTGGTTGGTCTGCTGACACCCGATGCACAGATCTGGCACCTGGCTGGATGTGGGGTGTAGGTCCCCCTGCATCTGTTCGCACTCTTCCTTCAACACATAGTGGGCTGGTGTAGTGCCTTGGCTGATAGGTGTTGTGGCACGAGAGGGCGCCTCTGGCCCGAATAATGCCTCCTCAGCTTCTTGAGTGGTATGGAGAAATTGAATATGAGACGACTCCTGGAACCCTGGTTCGGATAGGTCATAGTCCAACAGGAGGGAGGGGACTGTTGCCTCACTTAGGGGTCCGGGGACTGCACCTTCTGGCACAGGGATTTGCATCTTTCCACAGTAATCCGCTATCTGGCCCAAAGGACGTGTCTGTATGTGGTTTCTCCGAAATTGTTCTTGTCTTTCTGGTCGGTGGTCTCGGTCCGGTTTGTATTTTCAAATGTGGTAAAGTAACTCAGTGTCCCTCCTCTGTGTGTCTGCTATAATTCAATAGATGGGATTCTGAGAGTTATAGGGAACACAGATCACAGGACTGTGTGTGCCTTTAATCTTTGCATCAAGGATGATAGGATTTCCATTAGCTGGATTTGGGATGAACATTCGAACTACGCAACATATGACAGTTACACACTGATCAACAGGCATTTGGTATTAGCAAGAAGGGCATAAACAACACAGATCTAGTAAGTAAAATGCACACAACTGTAGCTAGCAGAATACTGTAACACAACTCAGAAATACTGTTACGGGCAAACAGTAAGCTTTGAATCTCAGAAGATATATAGACAGAATAGACAGAAGACAACTCTCCAAATACACTTACTGCTAAATAGAAACACTAACAGATTGTGTATAGAGGCATGGCCTTTTTTTCCCCCCCAAATGTTACACCAAAAATTTGTGACCCATCCAATTGTGACACCAGAGGAGAAAAGAAGGCTTGTGAGCAGTCTAAATAGGTGACGCAGAGGTTTGAAGAAAGAAAAATAGAAAATTAAACTAAACCAACAAAGGCCAGGCTGTCTGTATGTCCTGTTCACTTTTCAAGGCAGCTCTGCAGATCCACATGTGACCAGTGTTATGCAATTTTGAATATTGTGCAGACTTTACATTACAGGACCAGAGCAGACACGTGGACATGCAGAGTTCTGTGGTCACGTGTGAGTTCCTCTCCCAACATAATGATCTACAGAGGTCACACTTCGCTTGTTGTGAAACATGCTGCGTTTGAGTTCTCCTTAAAAAAAAAATTGTTTTAAGATCGAAAATATTACATGAAAATTAAATGTTATGGTTTCTATAGGGAACGATTAAACGAGAACACAAAGTCACCTCCAACATGTCTTCAAAAAGTCACTAGTCAAAAGAAATGTCTGCTGTTTTTATAGCCAACGTTGACAAATAACGACGTTTCTGGTGGAGCCTGAACGCAGCAAACATTACCTAGCTCCACACACTTCCGGTGTTATGTCACTTACTCAACTGTCATGGCGGCCCCCGTCGCGCTCATACAAGGAGCCAGCAGAGGACTGGGGCTCGAATTCTGCAAACACATCTTGAAAAATAAAACCCCCGCTGCGGTCATAGCGACATGCCGAGACCCGGACGGCGCGGCCGAGCTGCGGGGCCTGGTCGGCCGACACCCGGGCAGGCTCACGGTCCTCGGGCTGGACGTGAGCCGGGAGGAGGACATCCGCGGCGCGGCGGAGCGCGTGAGGGAGGGCTTCGGTCGGCTGGATCTGATCGTCAACTCGTCGGCGATGCTTCACCCCTCCGGTAAAGGGGAGACCAGCCTGAGAGACGTGACTGCCCAGGTGAGGCAAACGTCAGGAGACGTGGGACAAGGGAGACTCCGTTCATAAATTATGTCACTGTAATTTTTTGCCGAATTAGTTGTTGAAAAACATACTTTGTGACATAATATCATCTTGGACGAATAGTCAGGATGTGCTGTTAAATTTGGCGTGTATTCAAAGTACTCATCTCTACATCTTCTGTGGTCCTCTCCACGCAATATAAAACCACAGATGCAGAAGGAAGTTCAGTCAATTCATCCTGGAAAAGGATGTTTTTTTTTAGGGTTTAGCGCTATTTATCTTTCTGTTAATTATTATATTGGTCCACGCAAAATAAAAGTTGTTCCTCCAGCCACTCACTGGCCTATCCTGGTGGTGTCTGTCTTCCACATAGTTGTGTCCATCGTGAGGTTCCAGGAAACCACCCTGTGATCCTTACTGATGGTGTGTGGCGTCTTTAACAAAATGATCACACCATTCATCGAAAGTTATCTGTGACATCTATAATGTACTGTTCCATAAATGTCTGAATTTAATTTTTTATTCTCTTTAGGGCATAATTGCCACCTTGACGACGAACACGGTGGGTCCGCTCGTCATGGCCAAGTATTTCGCCCCCCTCCTTCAGAAGGGCGGAGGTGGTTTTGGTGCGCAGCTCGCAGAAAAGGCCAGGCAGCACAGCGGCATCATCGTCAACATCACCGCCAAAGTGGGATCCATTGGAGACAACGGTAGGCATCATATGGAGTTCGATTAAAAATATCCGCCACCAGCAGATAGGTTACAATAAAGGAATCTTTTCTCTTTATCCGTGGAAAGACATTGTGTAGATTTTACCATTGCTGGTAAAGTAGAAGTTGAGGGAATCAGAACATATACTTGTTTTCTTTAAAAACTGCCCCAGAAACATTCCCCAAATATGCCTGATTTTATTTTTTTCATTAAGATCCATAAAAGATTCCTGGATCCACACCAAAATTTAGTAGGTTATTTCTAGGGCCATTTCCCATTCTTCCACCAAGTTTCATTGAATTCCATTCATTAGTTTTGCCATAATGCTGCTCAAAAACAAACGGACAGGGATGAAAGCATAATAAATAATATGCTGTGTTTATCTTCCTCTCTTTTTTTTTTCTTCTTCCAGGTCTCGGGGGCTGGTACAGCTACAGGATGTCTAAAGCAGCTCTCAACATGGCCACCAGGAATCTGTCTATAGAGCTGGGCCGCAGTCGACCCAGGGTAGGTCGACTTAAAGCTGCTTTTACAATTTTTTATTTCATAGCAGAGCCAATTCGTTGCCTCTTTCTCTGCTCCTGGACCAGCAGAGGAAACCTGTTTGGCCGTGGATGTTCAGTGTGTAAAGCCTTTAACTACACTACAGAGAGCTGATGGACTTGTTTGCTGATTTTTTTTTTTTCCCCCCCTCAGGTGGTGTGTGTGTCCTTACATCCGGGAACAGTGAACACTGACCTTTCCCGGCCGTATCACAGGAACGTGCCACAAGACAAGCTGTTCAGCGCCGAACACTCTGTGAGCCGTCTGATGGGCATCGTCGACACGCTGAATATGGAAAAGACCGGCAAGGCGTACAACTGGGACGGCACCGAACTTCCTTGGTAGAAATCAATAAGTGGGATAGTGGAGTGAATTTATCCACTGCTAGTCTTGATGTTAACTCTATCAGCGCCTTGTGGGCTGTGCAATACGATGGAGATTATGCAGTACAGAGGTTCCTGGTGGGGTCACAGTCTAAAAGACAAACCTCTTCAACTACCTCACAACCAACCACTCTGCTTCTATCACCTGAAACTCTTACATCGTGAACAACGCCATCACACAAAGGCCTTATTCTGCTGTAAGACTTCATACAAATGTGCCTAAACTAATAATCTAATCGGGCTCATTTTGGATGTAGAAATAATGTGTTGAATCTTGAATCTTTTTTTCTTTTTTTCTTTATCATTTATTTTCACCAAGTGGTTTGTGTTAAATTAGTTATCAGGGAGATTTGCTTCTTTCACTTTCATGTCAAGAATTTGATGATAAGATTGAGGACACACTGATGATAGTGTTTGTCCTTTGAGTATGAAACAAGAACCTGGAGGTGAGCTTAGCCAGCTTATTTTAGCTTTGCTTAACTTAGCTTAAAGACTGAAAACCGCAATCGTGGCTCCGTCCAAATGTTAAAAAAAACAACAACACCTGCCTCCCAGCAACCCCAGAGCTCACGAATGATCATGTTGTATCTCATTGTGTTCATCTGTACAAAATCCCAACCGTAAAAAAAATACAGGTCTTGGTTTTGCATTTATTGCATTCATTTTCAACAATTAAGCAAATAAAAGCATACTTTTTAAAGTGTGAAATCAAGCTCTTCCTTGTTGTCTTTCCTTGTTGTCTTTCCATGTTGCGGAATAAAATCCGGTTTTGTCTTGACATTCTTTTTATGCACGTGTGGGTTGCAGCTACAAATCCTAATGTATTTTAAATGTGTTACATTTCCAGTCACAACACCAAAGATAAAGTGTTGCATTTCTACTTTAACAATACAGGATACAAGTCAGATCCATCCACCAACCCTTGAACCAGGTGATTGTGTTGTGTTGACAGAGAAAGATGAGACTTAAGGCACAGTGGTTTCTGACTAATTGCCTGAGTAATGACCGAACCCAATCCCGTTAAAGGATTTTTACCTTGTGCATATAGTCTGTTGACCTGATGGTTAATCCATTAGACTTTAATTACAACCATTTAACCAAGACGTTAAATAGCATTCCAGAACTACTTATTAAAATGATAACTTCAAACCGTCTAATAGTCAATGAGCAGAAACAAAGTTTACTATGACACAAGTAATTGCTTTTAACCAGAAGATGGCAGCATTTGTGGATTCCTTCTGCTCCTTGGTGTCCACAATCTTGAATTTGTGACATTATGGAAATCGAGGCATCTGTTTATGTATTGCAGTATGATGATGTCCACTAAAGTCCATTTCCAGTCTTTGATTGTTTGATTAAGTTACCAAGATGATGTCGTAATTCAGCCACATCTGGCTTTACATTTTATGGTGAAGCACATTTTTACTCTTTATGGCATGTTTTAAACTTTATGGTATTTCTTATGGTTTTATGTAACTGCTCCATGAACTGCAGTGCTTAGTTACAGTATGATTATATAATTAGCTTATGTCTGGGGTTTTATTTGGGGGTGAAGTGTCACTTCAGGTTTACAAGATTTTGACAGTCCGCCTTCATTGTCTCTGCTTAGAGCTGCTCTCTGTTCCATTTGTAGTAACAAAAGTTATAGATGTTAAACTTTAATCTATATCATTGATATCTGGAAAAAAAAAAGGGTCACGCTTTCCTCATCGTCCTAAAGTAACCGTTTTCCTTTATCAAGCTGAGAGGGCTGTTGTTTGACCTTTGCATTTTGCACATTGATTGTGCTTTGCTTGAATTTTTTTTTAAAGTTCTACTTTTTGACATACAATCTCCTTCCTAGAAAATTTAAACAACAATTGGAATTAAAACAAAAATAATATTGACAATTTTACAGGGAAAAGAGCATTTGCAGCAGGGTAAGGTCAAATATAGAGAAACATAACAATGAGACTTTCTGTGGTACAACGACTCATATCACTTAAATGCTTGAGTCACACAATTCAACTTTTTGTGCAATGTTTTTATTGATAAACGTGCAGTTATATGCTCCATTATGGAGACATGTTTGAGACTCTACACACCACTGAGATAGAGTTGGTGGTTTTACATCATTCCAGTTCACAGTTCTCATTCTTTTGGGAAGTATCAGTAACATGTTCCTCTGATAAACAGAACTATTTTCCTTTGCTGGGTAATTGAGCTTTATTGCACCACACACCCTTGTGTGGAGTTAAAAACTCTGCAGGATAGCAAAAACGATTTCTCACCAGAGCCTATATTGCTGGGAGAAACATATTTGCCTAATTGCAAATCATTTTTTTTTTTTGCATGCAACAACAGCGTTACTACGGAATTATTTCGTATAGCTGACACATTGTCATTTGTGCGCGCATCACACGTGGAGGAGGGAGTGCGGGGAATGCGGATGACAGCGAACATAAAGCGCACACACACAGCTGCACACGCTGGTACCGGTGCGCGTGTGTGTGTGTGTGTGTGTGTGCGTGTGCGCGCGCGCGCGCGCGCCCCGTTTCAGTCCTGTGCGCGCGACACAATACGACTCCTCTTCTCCCTCTTGCAAGTCTGTGTGCGGCAGTATCGTGTGCTGTGACTGCGGCGGGGGGAGACAACCGGTCGGAGGAGGTGAACGGGTTCGGGCACTCGGTTGGAGGAGCTGGTGTGACGTAGTCGCATATACACACACACACACACACACACACACACACCGGCTGCCGCTGCCGCTGCTTTTACGCCTGCCAGGATTCTGAATGTGGGGAAATGACCGCGAGTGACCTCGAAGGAGACAATGTATTTGTAGCGCTGCTCGATTTTTCATTTTTCACCGGAGCAAGAATATTTGTTAAATAAATCATAGCTCGATATATATATATATTTTTTACGGTGAAGCCGCGCTTGTTTGTTTTAATCTCGCGGAAAGAGGCGCGGTCTTTCGTTAGCTGATCGCCACCGGCTGTCTCATTAGCTCGCGAGCGGCTAACATTAGCTAAGCTAAGCTACAAGAAGCTAAGCTAAGTTAAGCTAAAGTAGCCCGGTTTGCCACTGCTACGGGCCGGGCTTCTACATTTGTGCCCCCCCCCCCAACCCCCGCAGATGCTAAGCTAAGCTAACGAGGCTAGCTGCTGCCATGGATCAAGCAAAGTCAATGGTGGACAAGAAAGGAGCGTCGAGACCCTTTCACGTCAACAACGGGCAGAGCCAGCGAGGGGTAAACGGGCACGTCGCTGTGGCGGCGAACGGCAGCTGCTGCAGCGGCGGCGGCGGCGGCAGTGCGTTCGGCTCGAGCACGGGACCCGGCGGCAGCAGCGGCGGCGGCGGCTGCACATTTGACAGCATGCATTATCTGCACCGCGGCGACGATGCAGAGTGCAACGGGTCCCCGGCCAAGAGGTGCAGGCTGCGGAGGAGGACGGAGTCGGTGAGACGGAGCAGACCCCGTAAGTGTCAACCACCAGCTTTTGTTTGCTGCTGTCGTTGAAAGTGTGCACATCGTCGGACATGATTTTGTGCTTTTGTGAATGATGTGATGTGCGTGTGTTTGTGTGAAACCGGGGGTTTCTAGTTGTTTGCAACTAGAGAGCCACGACCTTCCATCCACTAGCTCTCATCGTGGTAAATAGATCACTATCTGATTGTCTGGTCAGATTAGATGTTACCATCATCTGACCACTGTGTGTCCGGCCCACAGCCCGTCGTCAGGGAGACCCCCCTTTTGTTTTCATCAGAACCTCGGTGTTCTGCAGCTGGTGCGCTGTGATTGGCCGCTCCCCCTGTGGTGGAAAAAGCTCCTGATAAGTGGGCGTGGCCTCGTCCAGCCAACCGGCGGCCGCCTCCTGTCTTCTGAAGGCAGGGTGAATGGGGCGCGGCCCCGCCCCCTTATTGACTGGGGGTGTTTCGGATGGTGTGAGTAAAGATCATCCTCCAGGGGAACTTGGCCTGGTTTTTTTTTTTTTTTTAGCACAGAATGGTAGAAAAACTGTCCCTTTTCTGAGACATACCGACCGAGGCTTCACTTCTCTCCGACAAAGCTGTGTGTAGTATCGTTTTTGTTGCCAGTCAGCTGATATTTTTGCCTCACTATGAAGCTTATAAGTGAAAAGAAGCCTGGTAAGTGTGAGTTGTTGCTTTTTTTTGTTTCATTGACACCCTAGGCATCAAAACACACATTACTTTATATTTGAAGTGTTGTTACGTTTCTCTCTTTATAACTTGATTTGAGGCCATGGAAACAAATGTCTTTGTCTTTCCAAATTCATGATCTTCATAGAGTAACGCTTCAGAGACAGACTGCTTAATCAGAGAGTGTGATTTAAAGGCAAAGAGTGTACACATTAAAACACAAACATCACAGTTCGGACTGTGTAAGTATTTGGCTTGTGTAATTTTTTCCCCATTTCCAGCAGTTTAACCTAACTTCCCCACAAATTGTGTCTGTCTCTGTAGAACTTGTTGTCATATTTTTTTTGCAAATGTTTGCAGAGATAACAAGCTGCAAGTTTAAGGGCCCTCGTTGCCTAATCAGCCAGTCAGCATTCTTTCTTTCTATCTATCTATCTATCTATCTATCTGTAGACATGTGTAGTCGGGGCTGAAAGCGTGGTGCCTACAGTTTTGGTTTTGTCTGTTTCTAGGAGATGCTCGTCACTGTCACCTGACCGCAGCATTGATTAGAAGCGGGGCTCGCCGATATTTCAATTTGACCTTTTAGTGTCTCTCTCTCTCTGATCTTCAAATGACAAAAGAGTTGTCGCCTGGAGACGTTGTGGTTCATTATTCTGGTAAAAAGAAAGCCTGCAACATCGTTACTGTGATGATTATGTTGTGTGACATGAATATCAGCGGTCCATACAGTAGTCAGAAACACTTTTACAGGTTCCCCCGGTGATGTTATTGACTTATCGTGTGTCTCCAGCTGCAAAGTTTAATGATGTTGAACTTTGCATTTGAAGTACTCTCACCTTTAGGCTGTAGACTCCATTACTTGAAAAGGGGCTTGAATGTTTACCGGCATCCTTCACTTTGGGTCTGACTGGTTATACCTGTGTAAGACCAGGTTTCTAGGCTGTACATTGTTTTGTAGTTGCTGTTGTTCAAGCACGTAATACCTTGAATGTTGGATCCATGGAAATGTGCAGCCTGTTGATTATTACCGCACATTAAACTCTGTCCTTTTGTAGTGCAGAATCCATTCAGAGGTGTACAAGAACTTTACTTCAGTGAACAAGAACAATGAATTAGACACGCTGTGATGTACAGTGTGTAGTTCAGATTCTGTATCTGTATTTTCGAAGTTGCACTGACATGAGAGGTTAACCCCAGTCATAAAACAGCACAATCATTATGAGACATTCTTCTGCTCTTTCATAATATGACCGTGTGATTGATGGACGGAAAGATTACGGGACAAATGTTAATGTTACAGTGAACTGACAATGAATGCAGTATGAGTCTTGATGCTGCGGTTTGTTGTGATGCAATCTGGTCTGAGGAAGAAATGGCCCCACACCAGAGCCACAGATTACATAATAAAGGAACATCTCATCGGTGAACTCTGAAATGTCCGGTCAGAGATTCTACTGCTTTATGGCCGAGTTATCCTTGGACGGGGGCCAGTCGTCCCAATAAACCCTGATAACCCCCTGAGCTTTTGCCTCACCAAGGGCCAGCACTGGAATGTTTTCCGCCCTCTGGGATGTGATTTTTTCACTTTTGTCCTCAGACTTTTCTCTTGGCACTTGGAACTTGGTAGCAGTTTCACCAAACTGTCTCCCGGTAAAATGGCGTTGCTTTTATTTTGACCGACAGCAGCTTCTTCTCCAGCCCCCGTCACTCTCGGTGTGACAGAGCTGAGTGCTTTGTGTATAATTTGAGGGAAATATGCAGTGCCCCAACACAAAGAAAAAGCTATGAAAATAAGAAGAATGGTGACAGGCAATGTGGAAGCATACCACTAATTAAAAATTTTCCAAAATGGCACCTAAAGCAACGCATTTGTTGCTTAAGCGCACTTTATTTTTAATTATTTGTGTGTTGCCCATGTAAGTTTTCCTAAAAATGGGTTTCGGCACATTCTGTTTAAATCCACTTTCAGTGATATGATGGGTGTGGTCCGTCCGTAGAGAGTTGGGGAGAACGATCAGTGGGAGCTTGGCTCAGGGAAGTCATCACGACGATACCTGTGGAAGAGAGAGGAAGAAACTTTCTCGGTTACCCAACCAGCATTGTCTGTTTGCGTTTGTGTCCTGAGCACGAGTCGTAGACCGACGTCCCCCATGGGTCAGTGAGACGCGTGGCTCTGAAGGTGTGTTGCACAAATAAAAACAGAAAGCTCGGCAGAGTTAGTCGGCTGTGTTATTATCTGTATACAGAAACATGACTACAATACGATAAAGCCTTTATCATACTGCAAGAGCGTCGTTATTTGGAATTGTAATTTGCACAATCAAGGCATTAAGAGAAGTTTTAAATCTGCAGCTTTTTTGATTTGCAAGATCGAGGCACAGTCTGCCATGTTTGGTCTCAGATAACAGTGTGATATGATGTAGGAAGTCCTGGGCGATAAAAAAAACATACTTTACCTGGAATCTCCACAGGCCGAAGATTTCTCGGTGTTGTGACGAGGCCTTGGCTTTTATTTCAGAGTGACGCGGACAGATTTCGGCTGGTTTGTGCAAACGGAAACAGTAGGTTAATTTATTGACAGAATAACTCCCATTTAAAAAGTTCAGAAAGTTTATCCCGAACACAACGTGCAAACAAGTTTCAGTAATGGTGTAGATCGGGGGGGGGGGGGGGGGGGGTAATGTAAATCAAGGCGAGAGGATCGATATGACACACCCGGAAACCAACACAAACGCCTCCTTTAGTTTCCGAAACATGTGCACACGCCTACATAAGTAACCTATTAATCCTAAAGGGAAATTGCAGTGTTGCAATGGACAATTTATTTAAATCATAAAAACAAGGTACATAAATTACATGAAATAACTAGATAGATTCAACAAGGTATTAAAATGAATAGAAAAAAAACATAATTTTCGGGGTAAAACATTTGCTGAAAAAACAAATCGTTAAAGCGTTTCATTTAAAAATAATAACAGATTCATTTTCCCCCCGTTGACGAAACGATTGATCATAACGGCTCTACTGTAGTAACTATGGGACTAACACATGAAAAGCAGCAGCAGCAGTGGAGGAAGTGATAGATATATTGTGTTGTGAGAACATTGATAGTGAAAACACAGAATCAGTGAAGAGAGTAAAAGGGCCAAAACCTCCTGTGATGTCGTGTTCACATGTTCGCTGTGCACGCACAGTGTTCAGCTGCCCTGCGCAGTGTGTTTTCTTCTTATCATAGAAACATGCTGTACAAGTGTCGTGCACTGACACACACAAACACACACACACACTCACGCGCCAAGCTTCTCTTTGAAACCTAAGATTATAAAGGTTAAGCAATAGGAAATGTAATAGAAGTAGCTGTTGCTGATATCCCCAAGGTCGTGTTGGGAAGCTGAACAGAAAGCATATATTTATATATATATATATATATATATATATATATATATTCAAGGCTTGTGTGTGTGTGTTGGGCTAAAGGTCAAAATGTGGATAAGGAGCAAATTTTTTTCTGTGAGTTATTAAGTCTATGAAATATTAGAAGAATCGTCAAAGTGCAAGTCTACAGAGCTGAATGTGAGATTAAAAATTGTTTTGCTCGAATCAAAAAAATCAAGTATGTGTATTTTCCTTCCTCACTGGATAGAGCAATTGAATTTCAGGAATTTCCCACGATGACAACATTAAATTCTCAAAGGGCATCAAAGGGTCAAATTGCGGTCACAGCTAAAGCATTAACAAAAAGCATTGACACAAAGCAACTCACAATAATAATATCAGTATTTATTTGCTCATTTTTTTCAGACAACAAGCCACGACTTGTCCGTACCCTGTAGATTTTATTTAGATCTCTGTGGTTTTTGCTGAAGCTGTGGAGTAAAATGTGATTGTCGCGTGAGGCAGACGCCGTCATGTATCTCTGCAGGCGCCTGCACTGTGTTGCTTTTACCTTTGATTATATCTTAGTTTTGCCGTTTGTTGTAAATTCAGTTGTGGTACATAATTGTGTATCACCCAGAAAGTTTATCCTCATTGTAATGAAACTAGGGCTGCAACAAATGATTATTTTTATAATCAATTAATCTGTCGATTATTTTCTTGATTAATCAATTAGTTGTTTGTTCCATAAAATGTCATAAAATTGTGAAAAAATGAAGATCGTGTTTCCCAAACCCCCAAGATGATGATTTGCTTTGTCCACACACCGAAGATATTTAGGTTTACTGTCGCAGAGGAGCAAAGAAATCTGAAAATATTCACATTTAAGAAGCTGAAATCAGAGACCTTTTTTTTCCTTAAAAACTACTTGAACAGATGAATCGATTATCAAAATAGTTGGGGATTCATTTATGAATCGATTAATCGATTAACCGTTGCAGCTCGAAATAAAAATATTTTTAAAATGATTGTCCACTAGGTGTTTTAATTGGTCTTTGAGCAAAGTTGTCACAAATAATTAAAAAAAAAAAAAAAATATATATATATATATATATACACAGTCTATAATCAGATTGCCTTTATCGCAACTAACCTATTTAACTTATTTCCAAAATCGGGGCTGTGAAGTGAACCTTCCAGAGCCCAGATCTTCGCTTCTCAGTTCATGTTGATGGCATCAGAGTTGCCGGTCAGTGGGTGAGAGGGGACGGTGACCAAGAGTCAGGCAATCAGTGAAGGAGGCGAGAGGTGACTCCTGCTGAAGGTAACCAGACACGGCCTCGCTAGTGGAGCGGCAGCAGGTGGAGCGGTAACAGGAGCCGCGGTCACACAAGAGGGTGTCAGTTACCACCAGGTACCACAGGTTCCAGTGTTCAGGTTAAATGTGAAGCACCATTGTTTTGTGTCTTGCTGTCGTCCCCGTCGTCACGCACCAAATATATTTGCATTCAGCACATTCTTCTTTATTAACGGGACGCTGCCGCTTTTCCTCAGCCCTGCTTTTTAGTGTTGTCTTTAACAGTCGCACAGGGATTCTCATTGTCCTGGTTTGTAGACGCTCCGATTGGTCAAAAAACGCCGCCGCCTGTGTGTTAAGTCTCCCGCGCAACGGAACATAAAGCCTCAATGTTTTGGAAAGAATGCGGAGACAGAGGCCGTGTCTGATTTGACCTGCAGTAACCTCACTGTCTCACCAAGACTGTTATCGGTGAAGACAGACAGGAGCACGGCGTCAACAAAGAGTGTTGGATCGATACAGACACATATGCACAGTTAGTAGAGAAAAAAGAGCTTATTGACTTATAGTCACACAGGTTTTGTGTTTGTGTTTGGCTGCAGCTAACATTTACTTTGTTCGATCGGCGGATTATTTTCTCGACTGAGTAATTCATCATTTGGTTCATAAAATGTCTGGAACCAGTGAGAATTTACCAGAGCCTATAGGGATGTTTTCATATTGCATGTTTTTATTCGACCAGCAGTCCAAAACCCAAATATATTTTAGTTTTCTGTCGTATAATATGACAAAAAAATACATCAGATCCTCTCTTTCCAGTAGCTGGAATGAGGAAGAATCTTTTGCCGAGAGTCGAGATTAGCAAATAACGTTGCATTTCGACTCTCTGATTCGTTCACTTAATGATTCATTGATTAGCTTTACCTTCTTTTAACTTTTTGCAGCCATTTTAGAAAGGTGTCGTTACTTGGACTTGTTTTCTCTTGGACTTGTTTCTCTGGGATTTCTCTGACAGATTGTCATATAAAGCCTAGGTTACCATCATCATCTGTAAATGACTTCATTCATTTAGTTTTAGTTTTATTGTTCTTCGGGTATTTTATCACAAGGGCTGCATCCAGTGATCCTTTACTGAGTTGATTAATCTGCCCTGATGAATTTTGTTGAGTACAAAATGTCAAACAATTGTGAAGAAGCCCACATTTTTCATTGTTGTGAAACAGACTTGTATCAAATCTAGAGCTGCAACAGTTAATCGACTACTAAATTAATCACCAACTGTTTTGATAATCGATTAATTGGTATTAAGTAGTTTTTATGAAGAAAAAAGGTCACAATTCTCTGATTTCAGCTTCCTAAATGTGAATATTTTCTGGTTTCTTTGCTCCTCTGTCACAGTAAACTGAATATCTTTTTTGTGTGGACAAAACAAAACATCATCTTGGAGGTTTGGGGAAACACGATCAACATCTTTCACCATGTCATGACGTTTTATGATTGAGAAAATAATCTGCAGATTTATCGATAATGAAAATAATCTTTGGTTGCAGCCCTAATGGAATCATCACAACGGAAGAGCAGGAACTAGTGAATTAAGAAAAAAGAAAAAGACAAATGATTATCAAAATAATTGATTGACTAATCAATGACACAGCCTCTTATTATCGTGCGAGTGAAGCCTCTGGGAAAGGGCTGATGCACCTCCGAGTTAAATGAAGCAGTTGCTTTGTGGTGCATTACAAAGAAAAAAAACCTTGCAGCATCTGCCCTCCTCCGTCACTGCCAGTAAATCTTACTTGAATTCAATTAAATTGATTGAGAGACGAGAAGCAAAGGAAGGAAAAAAAAGATGGTCGGACGGAGAGGAGCGGGGGAGGAGGAGGAGGAGGAGGAGAAGAAGGAGGAGAAGGGGGGTGGAAGAAACCAAATGAAGAGAGCGCGTGATGCAGTTGTTGTTGTTGTTGTTGACGACAGAGAGGGAGGAAAGAAAGATGGATGGCGTGAATGAGAATTGGGATGGAGAGAAACGATAAATGAAAGAGAAAACGGGAGGCTGGAGACACAGAGAGAGGAGGAGATGAGGATGGGAGGGTCTGTTACCTTGGAAACTGTGGCTCTGCTTTTGAGCCGTGGAGGTTTTCTTTTTCTCTCAACCTGCTGGAAGACGAACTCCATGTTCTACCAAACTGAAGCCTCAGATTCTCTTCTCTTCTGCTCTCCTACAGCAGTGACATAATAATAATAATAATAATAATAATAATAATAATAATAATCATCAATTAGTCAATCCACATAAATTTCAACTGATATTTTGATAATCAAATAATCCTTTTTTCTGGTTAAAGCTTCTGTACTATAAGAGCTGATGCTTTTGTCTTCGTTTGACGAATCAGTCAATCGACTATAATTCTTTCAGCTCTACTCCAGTCTGCACTTAGGCTCCATACACTTCACAGTTAAACACTGAGTCTCATTGAATTGAGCCTGTCAATCATTTCCCCAATTAATCAATCAGTTGTCCAGCAAGAAGCTGAAACCTGATTATTCTGTCACTTTTTTGAAGTGACTCAAAAACATTTATCTGTCATCAAAGTAGTTGCATTAGATTTTTTTGTTTTAATCACATTAACTTAAAACTCAAACATAAAAAGGCTTTTCAAATCTTTCAAATTGAAGAGATTCTGTTCACTTTAATTTAGTTTTCCTCATTATGATCAAAGCTACATAAAGCAACAGGTACGTGACACGGCAAAGTTAGAAACGGTTAAACCGAAACAAAGACTCCGGGTTGTTGTTGAGTTTTGGATTTAAATGAAAGTGGAAAGGGCGAAAGCATTTATTTCATCTGCAACTAAATATTCAGCTTTAAATTTGTTTGTTATCGTCAACCTGTCAAATCCTGTGTTTTGTCGTTTTTGCTCTGTATTATATTTTTTTTTTAAAAGCAAAAAAGTTTCTTTACACCTTCTTGTCTGTCCTCCTCCGCAGCCTTCCCCTGGTTTGGGATGGACATCGGTGGCACCCTGGTGAAGCTCGTGTACTTTGAGCCAGTCGACATCACTGCAGAGGAAGAACAGGAAGAAGTGGAAAACCTCAAGTCCATCCGCCGCTACCTCACCTCAAATGTGGCCTATGGTATGTCTACACACACACGTACATCGAGACAGACACACACACGGGGAAAGTCAGGTCAAGGACACGGTACCAGAAGATTGCAGGTTATATTTTGCACTGTTAAAGTTTATTGCACGAGTTTGACGAGGTGTTTGATGAGACTTCAAGTTCAGTTTTTACTGTTTGTTAGCAGGATTACTCAAAAAGTTATGGACCTATTTGCAATTAAAATCTTATCAAGGTCTCAGTCATGGAAACAGGTGATTTATATTTTTTCATAACCTTCCTCCCTCGCTCAGGTAAAACAGGCGTCCGCGACGTCCACCTGGAGCTGAGGAACTTGACCATGTGCGGCAGGACGGGTAACCTGCACTTCATCCGCTTCCCGACGCAGGCCATGCCGCGCTTCATCCAGATGGGACGCGACAAGAACTTCTCCAGCCTGCACACGACGCTGTGCGCCACCGGAGGCGGGGCGTACAAGTTCGAGAACGACTTCCGATCGGTGAGTGTTGCGGCCAGGAGAAAGCGTGTGATTGGTGTTACGACGCTCCGGGCGCCGCAGCAATGCATTCGTAATTCCTGCTCCCTTCGCGCTGCAGATGGCCGACCTGGAGCTGCTGAAGCTGGACGAGCTGGACTGCCTGATCCGCGGCCTGCTGTACGTCGACCGGGTGAGCTTCAACGGACACCCGGAGTGCTACTACTTCCAGAACCCGGCAGACACCGAGAGCTGCGTGAAGAAGCCCTGCACCCTGGAAGACCCCTTCCCCATGCTGCTGGTCAACATCGGCTCCGGGGTCTCCATACTGGCCGTGTACTCGGAGAACGACTACAAGCGGGTGACTGGCACCAGGTGAGGCGGACACATACACACACACACACACACACACACACACATACAGATACACAGGAACTTTGGTTTTGGCAAAGTAAGTTTCCTTAATCAAGCTGCCGGGATCTGGAATGAAAAAAGAAACTAAGTGAAAGTGTTTGTTTGCAAATTATCAAGACGATGACGTAAAACAAAAAGTCAGTTACAAAATAAAACACTTAGTAAAACACAAGTAAATATTTGAAATCCCAAGAGACCCTGAGGCTTATTGTGTGACTCCCCCTGTAAGAGAATCAGACCTCATATTGTAGAAACATCATATTCCGAAGCAAAATCTTTACACCAATCTACGATAATCTCAAATAATATTTAGAATAAAGAGGCACGAAACATTAACATTGCTTAAACATATTGCTATCGTTCACATTTTTCTTATAATTAAAAATTAAAAGAAGAAAGAAAAAAACCATCCAGGAGTAAGTTGCAAAACGACTGGAAAATGCGAGACAAATTATTATTACCAAGAATGAAAGTATCCCACAAAAATATAATTCTAAGAAATCGTATCTATCTTTTTGCAGTTGTGTAACGTGTGTTATATATATTGCAGTAACTTATATAAGGCTAAATGATGGAGCAGTATAAGAATTCTGTAAAATAATCGCTATTATTTCTGTTTTCAATGGCATCATATTTATTTGCAAATTTTCTATGATTACTCATTACAGCACATTATCTGAATTTACGTTTACAGATTAGTTTTTTTCAGAGTGAGTCCAAATACAATTTTTTTTTTCAAAATTCTCTAATTTCAGCTTCTTAAATGTGAATATTTTCTGGGTTTTTTTGCTCCTCTATGACAGTAAACTAAAGTAATTTCTTACAATTTTTTGACTAATAGAGAAAGTAATCGACAGATTAATCGATATTGAAAACAATCGTTAGTTGCAGACCTTAGTGAGAATAAACAAAAGAGAAGAGCAGAGTGTGAACTCCGGTGAAGGTCAAAGGCCAAGTACTTTTATACCTTATAGATGTGCCAGGTTGGACAGAATCAGTGGTTTGAATCATCTGTTATCGCTCCGTTTACCTTAGTACTGATGTGACAGAGGAGCGAGATCGTGATTGGATAGTAGACTCTTGAAAACTGTTAAAAAATGACAGAGGAAAACCTCTAAGCCAATTTTCCTAACTCCTTTTGTCCTTTTTCTAGATTCGATTCACCAAAATGTTTTCCCTTGTTGTCACCGTCTCACGTTATCCTCTCCGTCTCGCTGTGTCTCTTACCCTCAGTCTGGGAGGTGGTACATTCCTGGGCCTCTGCTGTCTGCTGACGGGCTGCGAGACGTTCGAGGAGGCGTTGGAAATGGCCAGCAAGGGCGACTCCACCAACGTGGACAAGCTGGTGAAGGACATCTACGGAGGAGACTACGAGCGCTTCGGCCTGCAGGGCTCTGCCGTCGCATCCAGGTGAGTGACGCCCTGAAGGTTCACGGCGTCAACACGGTGGCCTACAATCCACATTACTACGTATTCGTTTTAAAATGCATCACTGCCGCTTTGTTTTCGCCTGCCGTCCAAACTAGTAGTACGAGTTTTCCGAGCACCTAAAACTCCGGGGCTGCGTCGTAGTCTGGCCGGGCAAAAACGGAGACTTTGCCTTCGCCGCTGGTAGTGGAGTTGTGACCGATAAGAACCAATCAGGAAGCGAATGCGGGTGACTGCCGTCATCGTTTCCGAACGTCTCCATTTTTGGACGTCACCGCTGCATCACAGCCCCGCGGTTTTCAAACGAACACCGGGCGAGCAGCGCTTCTGACCTCGAAAACTCTGCAGTAGTGTGGACGCCGGGCGAAAACGCAGACAGGGCCATTGATACAGACATTATGATTCTGCTGGGAATTGAATGAAGAATTAATTCTTTTTTTTTTTTGTTTAAAGGTACTGATTTAAGGTAACTAGATGAAAATATTAGCTGTGGTCATAGTCGGAATAAAAGAGCAGACGTGCACTAACTCGCTGGCTTACTCGGACCTTTACTCCCTAATCTGGGTTTAAAATTTGTACAGTAAACCTGCCGCTCTGTGTCCAAAGGTCGATCCATAAAACAGGTTTTTATCACAGTCGTCAGATTATAATCTCTTGTTTCTTGTTATGGTTCCATTCTCTCGTTAACACACACACTCACTGACAAACAATACTGTTGTTCCAGCTTGTTTTTTATGACTTCAACAGTTCATCAAACTTGAATTGTACCCAGAAGCAGTCTGTGTCTGTCTGTCTGTCTGTCTGTCTGTCTGTCTGTCTGTCTGTCTGTCTGTCTGTCTGTCTGTCTGTCTCTGTCTGTCTGTCTGTCTGTCTGTCTGTCTGTCTGTCTGTCTGTCTGTCTGTCTGTCTGTCTGTGTGTGTGTGTGTGTGTGTCTGCGTGTGTGTGTTTGCGTGTGTTTCTCTGTTAACCTGTATAATGTCTGTTTTTTTACAGTTTTGGTCACATGATGAGCCAAGACAAGCGAGACAGCATCAGTAAGGAAGACTTGGCCAGAGCCACGCTGGTCACCATCACTAACAACATAGGATCCATAGCACGGATGTGTGCTGTCAATGAGGTAGCATTTATTGTGACCCCATACCCTGTAAAACGATCCGTTAACATACAATATTTGGTTCAAACATGCACAATAACCTGAGTTTTGCTGGTCACCATGACTGATGATTTGGAAAGAAAAACACACACACACACACACACACACACAATTCTTAAATTTCTTTGTTTTTGTGTAAAACACAACAAAAAATATAAATTTTGGTGTTTTCACACTCAACTGTGAATTGTGATGAGTTTCAAATAATCAACCGTGACCTAGACAGTCTTGTATCGCTAAAGTCAAAACAAACCATCAGAAGAAATATTAAAAATAGTTTTCTAATATTTTAACGACTGAAGTAAATGAGCTGAATATGAGCTTTTTTCCCCCCCTGTGACAGTAAGTCAAACTGTGAGGGATCAGCCTGGAGTCGTTCTGTGTGCCGTGAGCTTCTTTACAGTGTTGCCTTGTGGCATGGCGATCAAGCAGCATTGTACAGGGCTATCACTGCATACAGAGTCCACCAACCGTACGGCTGATACTGCTTATTGTGTTTTTATTTCCTGCATGGAACAATTAACCAATTTTATGAGATTCTAAAAATGGTGCCCTTCAATAGTTTCAGGCTTAAAAATGTCGTCACAAGAACAAGTGACGTAGGTAAAGTATCTATATTCTATATAGATGTATTACAGAGCTATATCAAATCAAAAAAATTGATTTAAAAAAATATATATTGTTACTAATGTAAGTTTTGCTTAAGCTGCAGACAGGAGGCTTCCATAAAGTCTATCATCCTCCAAACAACTACTATTTTATTATTTCCTTATAATTTAATAATACTTTTCTATAACAGAGTGGTTTATCTCTTCAGTTTCCCAGAATTCCCTGCTTGTTTCTTATAATTTTGTAGAACAAATATTAAAGTGACAGAATGAGAGGACTCTTATAATATGAATGTTTTTTTCCACACAGTAAAAATATAAACATGTTCATATCCACTTGTAAAGCTCCCACTGTTTACAGTACAGTACAAACTGTCTTTCCTTCATACGTGCTTAAATTATAAACTTGTGATTTTACATTATTTCAGGTCATTTGCCAGAAATAGATTTAAGTAAAATTGTAGATTTTCATGACACAAAAGATAAAATGAACAAGTTTAAGCAACTTTGGAGTTTTTGTTATTTAAAATTCTTGAATTATTTGCCATTTTTAAAGCTTCTCCGATAACCACAATGTTTCTTGTTGCTGGTTTGTTTGTGTTACTCATGTTACCTGGTCAGTCGTAAGGGCCACAATGTCTTCACCACAGTAAATCAATGGAGTTTTACTTGGAACCATTTTCGTCTGCTCTCTGGCACCGCCGTGTGGTGCGGAAGAGGTGTCGCATTTGATTTGTTTCGTGACGGTACATGGAATCCTTCAATTTAATTTTATGTTTTAATGGACAGATGAAAACTTTCCTTCAGGGTTTTACAAAGAGCCAACAATCAGCAGAATCGAAAATAGAGCCGAATGTATTTCTTGATTAATTAAATTAGTCGACTGACATAAAATTAATCACAAACTATCACCATAATTGATTAATGTCGTGAACGTGAGGATTTCCTACTTTTCTCAATCATTCTGCATAAATTCGAATGACGGAAAAAGAATTATCTGCAGATTTAATTGATTTTTAAAAGTGTTTTCACCCTGGCACCTTTCATGTTTACAAATGAGGATGTATGTTATTGTTACTGCATTCAACATAGTTGATGCATAGTTTCGCTGACTCTTTTCCCGCATCTCTCTTCTTTTCATTTTTTTTAGAAAATCGAGCGCGTCGTGTTCGTGGGGAACTTCCTTCGCATCAACACCGTGTCCATGAAGCTGCTGGCCTACGCCATGGACTTCTGGTCCAAAGGACAACTGAGAGCCCTCTTCCTGGAGCACGAGGTGAGCACGCGACGAATACACCAGATTAAATGAATCCCACGTCAGTAAAATGTAAAAAAAAATAAACAGAATGTTTTGCTTTTCTGCCCCAGGGTTATTTCGGAGCGGTGGGCGCGCTGATGGAGCTGCTCAAGACGACCGAGGACCCGTGAAAAGGAAAATCGCGGCAACGACATCATCGACCCCCTCGACGAGACGATGTCATCCATCCACCCACCACCCTGGGCGACGTGACGCCGTCGACCTCTTCGACGCCGTGACGTCATCCACGCTCGACGCTGCTGAAAGGTCCCCGTTCAACCGAGGCCACTAAAGGAACACTAAGCGAGGGACACAGTAAAACTGAGAAAAGCCATTTTAATAATTTAACACTTGTAAATAGCTGATAACCTCTAACATCGATCTTCTATATTTACCCAAATAGAGCCTACCACCCCCCCTTATCATAGAGGTTTTAATATTGTAATCTTTAATTTATGGTTTCCTGTAATCTCTGTTGGGAACAACAGAGACGCAGAGCACTGTGGTGTTTTGTTTTTTTCGTTACTGTGTGTTTGTGTTTGTGTGAATACCTACTGTAGCATTACGTCCTGGAGGCTGCGGTGACGCGGGCGACTACTTGCGCAACACTTCTTTCGAGATACAATGTCTGCACAGAAATTAAGTTACTCTTGATCTCATGAGTAATTCGGCATTTTTTCTTTACCACTGGGGACAGAAACATCATAACAACTGCAGTGGAACGTTAACTTCTGAAGTTGTTTCAGTATCTGAGGCATTTTTTGTTGTTGTTGTTGTTGTTGTTGTTGTTGTTGTTGCACAAAAAGTTGCCCAGCGCGCTTCAAGCCTCCCGAGGAGTGCACTGAAGCCAAATCCTTTTTGAGATTCGTACAAACACCTGCCTCCTTCAGGCTCAGAAGAGAAGCGGAGAAACAGTTTTTAATTCTCTTCATTGTTCCCACATGGCCTTTTGCTTTTTGTTCGTCTCTCCTCCGTCTCCCTACCAACCTACAGTAAATGTGAACGACATTAACATTTTATACCGTATTGCCACGATCATGCGCGTTGCTACCAGCCTGCTGGAGTTTTAATTAGACAGCGGGACCAAGACATTGTCTTCCAATAGATAAATGCTACTGCTGCGTTCTGTTGACTGGTATCAGCATCACCCGCGTTTGTCTTTGAATTCTACTTTCTTGCTCTCTGTTGGGAATTAATCTTCCGTCTGCGAGTTCGCAGCTCGAGGACACTTCAGCAGCTCGGAGGCCTGGTTCCCTTTCTGCCCCCCGGTCGGCTTGTTTGGGTGTTTTGCATTGTGATGCAATGAGGCAATTCAAGCTGAGCTAATATGATGCTAATGCTCCGAGTTAAATCCTGGCATTAAAAAGCCCTTGATGCATATGCAGAAGAACGGCGTCACACAATGGGGACCAAGATGCTTTCAGGCCAGAGTCGCCGCTCGTGAAATACGCTGATGCAAAAGGACGCAGTTTCAGCTGCTGTTAGAGTAGAATCATGTTTTTACCGTCTAACAGGAAAAACTCAAATCCTATTCTTGCAGAAGACAGGAAATTTTGCTGCAGCAGGTCGATATTCCCTTGCTACAAACGTGATAATCAATTTTTTTTTCTGATTCCAACATTGGTTCTGCTGCTTCATGCTAAATTTCAACCAACCGTGACACCCAGAGTACGACATGCCTGGGTTCAGATTGACGAAGCTTCAGTAATAAGCGCATTTGGCAGAATTGCTTTTTGGCAAGTAGCTCTTTATTCTCTGACAATGATATTGAGAATGTCCGTGTCCACACAAGCACATGCACCTCAGTAGAGATTCGAGTGTTTAAAGTGTGTATTTACTAGATACTTGAACATGCTGGTGTGCGTCTCCTAGTGTGGATCTTTATGGATTTGAGTGGAACCACCTGGAGGACCTTGAGATTCCAGGGATGGAAAACCCTCTCACTTGCTTGAGTGGAGCAGTTTTTCTTTTTCCTGATCTGCAACAATTTGGTTTCAGTTGAAATTGTAAAATCACATGCACACGTGCGTCGACAGCTGTAAAGAAGCTGCGTCGTCGCCTGTGAGCTTTTGTGACTCCCATTATCGCGCCATTGTATCTGCTTTTTAAGAAACATAAGGACCACGTGTGTTTAGTTTCCTGTAATCCCAGGATAGTGCCCCCCCTCCTCCCTTCCCATCCCAGACCTCCACAGCCTTTCATCTCTGTTCATCGTCAGAGCAACTGAACTGTAAACCCGGACCAGTGCAGTCTCCACAGTCCGCTGCTTTATTTCATTCATCACCACTGACTGTCCACATGCCTTTACTCTCCACGCAGAGAAACTGTGCCCCCCCACCCCTTTTTTTTGGAATCATTTTTACAGTTCCTTCAACGATTCATTGTGAAATACCTCTCAAAAACCATCACTGCTAATACGTTTTGGTTTGTTAATCTTCACGTGTCTCTGAGCCTGACACTCGAAAGTGTTCGTCCAACACTGGGGGATTTTCTTCACAAGGACCTTGTGATTTTATTAATTTCACTACAGTATAATAATGAAGGGTGAAATTCCCAATAGGTTAAAGCAGGTATTCTGAACGATGTGTTATTGGCAAAAAATCGTCGCCTCACCATCTTGAAATACTACAGTTAGACCCGACTAATAATGTGTTTTGCTGCTACGCAGTTCTCTCTGTGTGTGTGTGTGTGTGTGTGTGTGTGTGTGTGTGTGTGTGTGTGTGTGTGTGTGTGTGTGTGTGTGTGTGTGTGTGTGTGTGTGTGTGTGTGTGTGTGTGTGTGTGTGTGTGTGTGTGTGTGTGTGTGTGTGTGTGTGTGTGTGTGTGTGTGTGTCAGGCCCTGTGATGGGCTGGCGACCTATCCCGGGTTAACCCCGCCTCTCGCCCTATGTCTGCTCCAGCAGCGACCCCTTTAATGAAAATTGGTATAGATTATGGATGGATAAATATTATTATCGAGTAATAGAATAATCATGATTTAACACAGAGGAACTTCTGCAGTTTGTACATACTGAAAAGTCATTTTATTTTCCCTTCGTTCTTGTTCGGTGCTCTCTGTCTTTTTTTTTCTTCTCCCAATTTGCCTTGTTCTGATTGGATGATGTTCGTGGCCTCGACCTGTCAGGTGCCACTTCAGTTTTTAATCCAGGCTGGTGTCGGTTCATCTCGTGCCACCTCCTCTCTTTTTGAATCTGAAGCCCCCCGATCTGTTGCCTTCATCACCGTGTTTTATCCAAGTTTTGTGCCCGACACTTTGCTGGTGCGTGATTTTAATTTTTCCCTTCCTCACCTGCTGAACTTTAACCTCACTGTACACTTTGTAATGTTGTGGATTTCACTGTTGCATCTCTGTTTTGTTCTGTGCTTTGCCATTTGTACTGTAACAGAAGACATTCACAGTCTGAACATCACGGTTCACCTTCTTCTTCTAAACGTGTCTTAGCAAACCCTTTTCACAATTTTTCCAAAACTTGAGATTTAAAATAATATCTTTAGATATTGCAGATCATTGAGAATTCATATCTCACCTGTTTTCTAGCCTTTCTTTTCAATGTTTTTTTTTCGGGGGGGGCAACATTTTGATTTGGGAACAACTTTTTATTATTTTTTTCATCCTTCTAATATGTCACGTGAGTTTGTGTGCTTTTCCCCCACATTTGTATTTGAAAATACTGTTGTAGAGAATTTCTTTGTGGTTGGCACAAAAAGAACCAGTGTGATTGTTGTGGTGATCTGTCGTCGTGGTCGCCCTGGCCGCGCGGACGACTCGAGACGTGTTGTGTGATGTGCGGCGCTTCCAAAAAAAGAAAAAGTGATCAGACTCGGAAACACTTTTATTAAAACGTATAATCATCGCTGTCCTGCAGAAACGTTGGTTTTAACACTTTTAACAGTCTGCTGGTCATTAATTGACCCCTGGCCTGCTCTTTAATTGGAAACAGATAAACGAAGACTCGTACAGGAAACGTGTAAAGACGATTCACGACCTCTGCAGAATATCGATGACGTGTGTTTTAAAGGTGATAGTTTTTTTTAAGTGTGCCTGTTTTGTTTTTTCCGAGTGATATATTGTAACTGCAAGTTTACCTTTCAATATTCGACTAATCTAGAACTGTTGCAAGCCAGTGTTCCGCACTGTCGTGGGAATATCATGAGCTCAGATACTTGTAATATTCTTGGACCTCCAAAAACTAAAAAGTAATATAAATTCGTAGAATCTGAATTCTTCACTCACACTGTATCCATGTTCAGTCAAAGCAGCATCTTGCAATTTGTCTGATTTTTTTGGTTTCAAACCTTTTCGGTAACAACGCCACAGATACAGTAAGAGGCGAGAATTCAGTCGTGTACGCAGTGATAATTATTATTTGTTTCCCCTTCTGTTATCATGAGTCAACAGTATGGATGTTTGTCTACTTCGATAACGGTCCAGTCTTTTGTCTGGGGGCGAGGTTCACCTCCCAATGGGGACCACCTGTACTCGGATCAATGTGTCTTTTTCTCTGTGCCGTAGAGGAGCTTCGACTCATAGCGTCCCATCGAGCGGCGAACTGTTATGTCATCCATTGTAAAAATCCAAAACCTATCAGCTATGCAGCAACACATCCACCTGATCCCGTTCTCCAAACCCATCGCAGCTCAGTGTTTTCAAAAAGCATATGCAACTCTTGTTAGTCCCCCCCCCCTCTGAGAAATCCTGTTTGAATCTTGACGGAGAGCGTTTCTCCTCCAGAAGTTTCTGTCCTGCTGATTTAGTTGTTAACACTATTTAAGGTGGAAGGATGCTGGCAACAGGGTGTTGTCGTCAGTGTGACACTGTAAGGTCGTACAGTGAGAAGCTTTTATCATACCCGCAGTTTTTATTTTTATTTTTAATGTTTCAGTTATGGCGGACCTTCGCCTTTTCCTAAACCACTCGTCTTGTTGGATTAATGACCCCTGGCTGAATAAGTCTACCCCTTTTGTTTTTTGTTCTTGTTATACATCAATGTATAAAAGTGGTACTTATGGTATTTATCTTCTAATAGTGTAACTTCAGAGTAGATTCCAAACTGTAAACCACCATGTTGCTGTCAAACCTCATGTCACATACTAGTGATACAGTCTGTTCCTCGTGACCTTTCTGACCTTTCTGACCTTTTTGCCTGTCGAGTATATTTCTCACCGCCGCTTAGATAAAAACCTCTCCGGAGGTTCGAAACATCCTGTTGCATGATCACATCCAGCCTTTGAACTACTCTTCTGGAATGCTTGACTTGTGGCAGGACAAGACCCCCCCCCTTTTCACCCTCATGTATTTAATTGTACAGAGATTTTTTTTGTAAATAATATTAATATTATATATTCTACACCAGCAATCTGTCTGTTGATTAAAGTTGTTTCAACTGTTCAGGGGCCCAGGTTTTCCCCCCAAAACAGGACTCGGCACTCCATTCACAAACCCGAAAGCAGACAGAAGACGCATCGAGACAAACCTTTACCTTCATCGCCTGATTTGGTGTTGGAAAATACTTTTAGGAATGTGCGTTAAGTTGCTTGTGGGTGGAATTTATCCTTATGTTTTTGTGTGATTGTCAAAAGTTGGCAGTTATTGTTTGATTGCATTCGAAAAATCTCCAATCTGATGACAACTTTTTCAAATTTACTGTCACTTTAATATGATTTCCACTCTTTTCCCCTTCGGATCAATTTGACGAGAACTTTATTCAAAGTCATTTTGAGGAGGAATTCTGTACAGTGTGTTAAATTAGACATTTACCTCTTCACTGTGAAGTGTTTTAACTCAGTCCGGATGCTTGTTTTTCTGTCTGCTGGATTTTAAATGGCGGCTGTTCGCCTCGGCTTCTCTGTGACATGGATCCTGGGTGTGAACGTTTTTTGGGAATTCCCAGTGCTGGTTGTTGGCGTCAGTTCTGCTGCTGCTGCTTTTAGCTCTGGTTTGAAAAAAAGGAAAGGTTAAAAAAAATGTCAAAAAAAAAAAAGAAAAGACAAAAAAGGCTTCCCTGCTCTGTGCAATGTGTATGTACTGAAGTGAAGACATTTTTTTCTTTTTTCTTTTCTAAAAAGGAATTAAACTAAAACTGGATGAGATTCTTGGTGTTTCTGGGTGTTTCTTTTCTAAGCTACGTATAGAAAGAAAAATTATTTACAAAATTGGAAAAGCAAGAAAATTATATGGACAGAAAAAATTAAATGAAACTATATTATGTCTTGGGCTACAGTTTCATAGACCTCCATTATTTCTGAGCTCATCTCATGGAATAGATAATAAATATATATATATAATACTACACAACCTGGACGGTGTGAGAGTGGACCTTTTCCCTACTTAAGAAAATCTCTAGTTAGCTAGCTTCATGTTAGCTTCAGCATAAGTTAGCTTTAGTGAAGTAGCTAGCTTTGCGTTAGCTTGAGCTTATAGCTGAATCTTTTTACATGTACCCTTTTGAAAAAGTACAACCGAATCTTGAAATAATAAGTGAGTATATTTTATAGCTGTTTTTTATTAAATGAAAGGTACACAGCTTTGCTAGCTACTACCTCTTAGCATTCAATTTAAAAAAAATTAAATAACTATTATTTATTAGCTCTCTGTCCCATAGAATATATATTAATACAAGGTCCAAAATAAAACACAGTCTTTGTAAGAACAGGAGGAGAGCAGGCTATAATATTCAAGTTGAGTTACATTTTGTTATTATTAATAGTACACTATTATTATTGCTAATATATTGACTTATGCTTTGTTTTATCTTTATTGCAGGAAATAGAACCGGTTGCTCTTCTTCTTCTTCTGTTTGTTTAACATCCACGAATGTCGCACTACCGCCACCTAGTGGAAAACGCCTTGACTCGCGACCTGTGTGGCTTTTGCTCAACACAAAAACACCAACAATTTAAGATCTATCTATCTATATATATCTATATCTATCTATATATCTATCTATATATGTATATACATATATATACGTATATATATATAATCATTATAATTATAATTCTGAGTTGTGCACAAACGAGGACCTGATTTTAAATAAGAAAAAAAAGATTGACAGATTAAAATCGCTGAGTTTGAGTAGTTGCGGACCGCACCCCCCTCCTCCACCCCCCCTCCTCCTCCCTCCCCCTCCCCTCCTCCTCCTCCTCCACCCCCCTCCTCCCTCCATCCCTCCCCCTCCCCTCCTCCTCCTCCTCCTCCCTCCCCCTCCCCTCATCCTCCTCCTCCACCCCCCTCCTCCCTCCATCCCTCCCCCTCCCCTCCTCCTCCTCCTCCTCCCTCCACCCCCCCCCCCCCCCTTCTCCCCCTCCTTGGTTTTAAGGTGTGCGGGCTCAGTGGAGCTGCAGACCTCCATGGCAGAGCACCTCCAGGGTGCGTGGAGGAAACTTCCTTTGTCTAAAAGGTTCTTTTTATTTGATTTGATTTGATTTTTTTTTAAAGTTTCTCTTTTTATTCGCCGTCATGTTTGTCCCACTGGAGCCACGAGGCGGTGACGCACTGAGGAGCGGAGCTGGAGGTTGATGTGAGTCAACACGAACCACCGTCACTTGTTTTTCTGTTTTTATCTTGTTTCTCTCTCTCTCTCTCTCTCTCTACACATGCAGTCGATGTCTCTCTCCCTCAACTGTTTTGTTTTTCTGGATCTTTGGTCTTCTGTCATCGAAGTACAGAATTCAAACTATAAAAAGAAGACCTTGTGCTTGCAATGATTTATGAATCCTTCACTTTTACTTTCATTGTTTTATCCTGAGGGTACAGTAGCAACTTCAAGGATCTGATGCTCGATTCCCAGCCTCTTTTATCTAAAGACCAACTCCACATTATTTCCCCCATTCTGAACGAATTCATCACTTCACCACTTACAGTTTACTTTTGTTGTACAGATGAAATACTTTCTTACTTTTCTTGAATGTGGGAAGAACAAGACTGGAGCGAGGAACCTAGTGATGAATCATTTGTTGTAAAAGACGCCGTGAGAATAAATCAGGGAGGGCTGTGTGATATGTAATATTCACTCATGAATGAATCAGTATGACCAAGCCAGTAATATCATGCTTATTAACTAGTTTTGTGATGCTGTCCCTGAACGTTGCCCAGACTCCTGTCCTCATGTTTGGGAACGTAGCCCATGTTTTATACGTTCTTCAGTCACCGCCCTCCATCTAATGTTTGAACTTCATGACCTCATAACCAGCAGTGTCGGTATCATAGTGTAACTTGTGGTACCGTAACGTTACATTACAGCTTCTGCAGAATTACATTGTTTTTCCTCCCCCTGACACGGTTTCTCCCTAACCGTACAATTGTGTTCATCCTTTTCCTCTAAAACTCTACTTTCTTCCCCACAGTCTGGGTTTTCTTCCACTGTTCTCACACGTTTACAGGTGCCACAATTAAAATGGCAAGTATTTAATGTGTGTGATGGAAATTATACTTTAAATCACAGTATACTAGGTGTTTTTTAAGTCACAGTAGCCCTGAGAATTTTTTAGTTTATCTCTGCAAACTGGGTTTTTTTTTTTTCGTGGGTTAGTGCCAGTTTACTTTGCAGCAGCAGGCACATTCTCTGTTAGTGTTGCACACACACGCACACACACACACACACACACACACACACACGCAAACTTTACAGCCTGTTAAGTTTGTCGAGATAACCTTTCAATGTAGCAGAAGATGACAAAGCAAAAGTGGCCGCACAGAAACCTTTGCACCCGAGCAGGTTCAGCGGGACAGATATGACCGGGCTTCACATTTATTGGAATTTCTTTTCTTTTTTTTCAAGGTTTCCAATAAGTTCCTCTTTGTTTTCTCTTTTATTGTTTCGTTTCGTCATCGAAAGTTGGCTGCCTGGTCCCTGCCCTTTCCAAACTTCCTATCAACACACGCGCACGCACACACACACACACACGCACGCATGCACGCACGCACGCACGCACGCACGCACGCACACACACACACACACGCACACACAAACACATACATACACGCACGCACGCACACACACACACACACACACGCACACACACGCACACGCACACACACACTGCTTGTTTGCTCAAATCTGACCTATAGCAGCTCGAATGCTGTGAACAGCTCAGGTGCTCTGAAGGCCTCCTGAGCTTTTCAAATGGAAACACACACCGCTGCCACCGGTTGCTTCCCTGGGCGTCAGCGAACCATTTAGGGGCGAGCTAGAGGGGTGGTGCTCGGCCCCCGGGGTGTGACTTTCACATGCAAACAACCAGGATCTAACAGCTCCGTGCAGGGAACCTCCGATCTGGTGTCTGACCACGTTTGTTTTGTCCTTCCAGGCGGTTTAGTTAAAGTCTCTCTGACTATTGCGATTATCGCTGGGGTGCTGTGCTGCATCAAAGATTGAAAATCGCATACTGTAACCCCGCCCCCACACACACACACACACACACACACACACACACACACACACACAATGTGTATGTTAAAGAAACCGGAAAACCCGTTAATCCAGATCCGCTCCAACACCTAAAGGGTTCTTCCTTGGGTCACGTCCCACCCCGCGTCCGACAAAGTGTCCTGGAAATCGGTGGAGCGGTCTTTGCATAATCCTGCTGACCGACAAACAAACAGACGGACATAAAAAAAATGTGCAGAATGCACCAGCACGGACCTGTTGAAACCTAAATTATTGCGTCAAAACAATATTGTCGTATTGTTTTTGGATACTGAATCACGTGAGCTTGGTTGTGTACAAGTCCTTCACCACGTGTGATGCTCCTGAGAGAAATAATAATCCAACATCCGAGAAAAAAATCCAATATTTTCTGACGTTTCATAGACCAAACCAGTGAGTTGTTAATCCCACGACAGGAACAGACCAGAGGACACAGGCGGCGCGACTCTGCTGCACTGTGGTTGACACATTGGCTGTCATCGAGGTCAATCACAACGAGCGGGTTCATATTCACGTGTCGTACCGTAAGTCCGTGACGTGGTTGTCGTGACAGGCCCCGGTGAAGGGGTGAAGGTGGCACGGTGGGGGGTCTTCTTACCGTCGCCACAGTGGGGTCTGTGTGTGAAGCGTGTGAGTATAACTATAGGTGAATGAATGAAACATTTAAACAGCTGATAGCTTTAGAGACTTTTATTTTCACAAAATTCTTCCGTTTTTGTACCGTCGAAAAGAGTTCAACTCAAACACGAGGCCCTGGCCCTCCAGGCCCAACCCCGACCCCCTGGACGTCCTCCCCTTTGCCAGCAAACTGTAACTTTGAAAAGGAATTTAATACCCGTGAAACATCTTTTGACTCGGACGCTTTGTTCCAAATGATAAAAGTTGCAAATGTGTCTGAGAACCTTTTATCCGTGCTCATCGCGCGGGACGGGAGTGATATCTCGACAGCTGTTGCATGTACGGAAACCTGACGTGTGATGAATGAATGATGAAGTATTATGAAAAAATAATAATAAACTTTATTCATTTGTCTCGGAAGAAGCAGCGGAGGAGGAGGAGGAACATGGGACGAGTGGTGGTTCTTTAACGTTTCCCAATATCTCCAAACACATCGAGGAGGAGGAGAGTTGTCACCTCCGCACACCCCCCTTGTCTCCGCGAGGGAGCGGTGGAACACCGATGCCGATCTGCCCTCCTGCGATTGGCTGGAGCGATGGCCGTCACCAAGGAGCAGAGGCTCGGAGGAAGCAGGAGGACGTCCGGGGACGCGGTCCCACCGGAGGGCGGCTGGGGCTGGATGGTCGTGGCCGGTTGTTTCCTCGCCACCATCTGCATCCGGGCCGTCACCAGGTGATCTGTGTGTGTGTGTGTGTGTCTGTGTCTGTGTCTGTGTGTGTGTGTGTGTGTGTGTGTGTGTGTGTCTGTGTGTGTGTGTGTGTGTGTGTTAGGAGGGGCGCTCTCATGTGTGTAAAACTCAAATTAACCCTCGTAAAGCACGAGAGAAAATCATCATTATCATTAACAGCTGTTATAAATCAATAAATGAACCCCCTCTTCATATTCATATTTTCCTCTGAACCGCCGCGAGGGGAGGGAAGGACAGAGACGACGCCAGGAACGGGCTCAGAACCCTTCACACCGCCCCGGGACGCCGTGGTTACATCACGTGGACCGTACACCGCTCATCCATAGGGAAGGCCACGTGTGATTAAAAAGAAAAGAAAAGAAAAGCAGAGTTGTAAAAACCTACAGATGTCACGTGTTCTCAGCTTTTGAATACTTCTGTGTTATTGCTCGGCAAGACTCCATTCCCACTCAGCACAAACCTTTTCATAAGCCGCTGACCTCCGGTGCGGCAGCAGCCGCCATGTCGCCTCTTTCTTTTTTTTTCCACCACTGGGATTTAAGAAATCCCGCTGAGATGTTTCCATATTTTCCAAGTTTTTGCACCATCAGCACAACTCTTGTCTGTGTGTCTGTATGTGTGTGTGTGTGTGTGTGTGTGTGTGTGTGTGTGTGTCTGTGTGTGTGTGTGTGTCTGTGTCTGTGTGTGTGTGTGTGTGTGTGTGTGTGTGTGTGTGTGTGTGTGTGTGTGTGCGTGTGTGTGCGCGTTGGCTACATTCATTTCCTGTCTGCAGTCGATTGCAGAGATCATATTGTACCTATATCGCTATAAACCATTTAATGTTGAAATAATCTTATCAATCTTATCAAGGCAATTAGCGTCTGGCAGGTATTTTTTAATTTGACTTTCCATCGTGTGGCCACAGCTCTGATCAGGTCGGAGTGTTCTCTGTGATCACACAACGAGAGTCATAAAAACACGGGTCCGGGAGTCCAGAGGCCCTCGCATTGTTGGATATGAACGACAGCCTTAAACTGATAAACTCCACTTTATCGACTCGGACGGGGAGCTGACACCTCATGTGACCTACATCGGCAAATAATTACTGCGACGTATCGGTGAGAGGTCATTGGGTTGCTTCGCGGCTCTGATGTAAGAGGCGTGATCGTCCTAAACCTGCAGACGTATCGTCGCACGCTGTTCACCACGCCACAATCTGGCAGTGCTCACTTTGTTATAATGTAACAATGCTATTTCATAATGACGCCATCATACCGTTTGCACTAAATCTTGACTTCCTTCCTTTTCTCTGTCTGTATCCAGATGTGTCTCCATGTTCTTCGTGGAGTTCCAGCTGCACTTTGACAAGGATTACTCCACCACCGCCTGGATCCACAGTCTGATCGACTCCACCACCATGCTCTGTGGTAAGAACCGTCAGTACCGGTCTTCTGAGGCGTGCAGGGCAGCAGTCGGACCAGATCTGGCCATTTTGTTTTGCAGCTTTTTGACATGACAAATTCTTATTTTAAGTACTAAATTAGTTTGCATAGAGAAAATGCAAGAATCTGCTCGGACGGTTGTGGTTGTAGTTGCAGAATTGATAGGTAGTAGGATTGAAATTGTCATTCCAGCAATAAATAAAAATGCCAGGCGAAACATTGTGACGTCTGGACAAGAAACAGAGAAGAACACGGTTGCGTCTAAAACTGGGGAAAACTGCAAGTAAATGTTGGTCTGACTCGTGTCCGCAGCTCCTCTGGGCGGTTTCCTCGCGAGCCGCCTGTCGTGCAGAGCCACCGTGATGCTGGGGGGTCTGCTGTCCGCCGCGGGGCTCGTCCTCAGCTCCTTCGCCTCCAGCCTGGAATATCTCTACGCCTTCCTGGGCATCCTCACAGGTACGCCGAGCAGTGACGTGTCACAGTAACATGTCACTGTCAGGGATGGGAAAGACCGAGGAAGATCAGCCGGTCAGGCGACCGAAAGGGAACCATTGATCATCGACGCTGGTGATACCTACAAGTTTATCATTGATCTTTAAAATGCACCGAAAGGCAGCGGTGGTGTCTGGGTTTTCTCAGTGGCACCCCCATGTGGCGTGGGAGTGTACTTCCTGTACCCATTCATGTCAAACTTCCACAAACTCTTCAGCATGATGTGACCTGACCCAAGGTCAGCTGGGAACCCTGCCGCACTTAAAGGGGCAGTAAACGATTTTAATCCATTCCGCTTTTTTTTCCCCCGCTAGCTGCCGGTTCTGTGTGAGCGCTTACTGCCCCTTTACAGGATAAAGCGGTCTAGATAATGGATGGATCTTCAGGATCACATCATTGTTGTCTGTTGAAATCATCACATATATAATATTGGAATGTGTTTGTTGTTTGTCTCTTTTCATAACGGACCACACTTTACAGCCCCTCACATGTTGGGGTCCGGCTCTTTGACGTCGAGGAATGTGCGTGTTTTAAATGTCTTGAAATAATAATAATAATAATGATGATGATGATAATAATAATTTTGATTCATAGAGCAAAAGTATGCCTTGATTATTGCTTAGTCAGCCGACCACCCGATTTCCTTCGGGCAGATTGTTTGGATCTGAAGGCACGAGGCGGCGTGTAGGATATTAAAAGTTCAGCTATGTAGATTCATATATATATTTAAAGACTTCGTTGTTCATTCTAAAGTTCTGGTGATAATTCGTGCTGCTGCAGAATGCGTGTCCCGTCCTTCTGCCGACCAAACCAACTTCAGCTTCAGTTCTGGCAACATCTGGCAGGTTCTCTGCCAAACTCCAAAACCTTTTATTCGTCCTCTGCAGGTCTCGGCTTTGCTCTCAGCTACACACCAGCCATAGCGATGGTTGGGAGGTACTTCAATGAGAGGAAAGCTCTGGCCTATGGCATCGCCCTGTCTGGTAGTGACACCTTTGCTTACCTGTTGCTTTCTTCTCTCGTCATTTCCGCCTGACTTCCCCATCCTCCTCGCATCCAACTCCGTTATCCCCGTTTCCCACCTTCCTTCTTCTCCTCTCCTGGTCTGCTTATTGTGTTCCCCTCCGTCCTCTTCTCTGCTTCTCTCCCTCGTGTCGTTCCATCCACATCAAATCCGATTTCACCTCATCCTCAGGTAGCGGCATTGGCACCTTCGTCCTGGCTCCTGTGGTCCAGCTGCTGATAGAGAACTACTCGTGGAGAGGAGCTCTGCTCATCCTGGGGGGATTCGTGTCCAACCTGTGTGTCTGCGGCGCTCTGATGCGGTCGCCGGAGCCGGGAGGTGAAGGGTGAGTCCTCCGCTTCTTCGTTCTCTGGCCCAAGAACATGATAACTTCGTGGAAGAGGAATAATCAGAGTCTCTTGTCATTCATAGAAGGTAACAAATGCTTTATATAAGCTCCTCACAGTAACAGTTCGAAACCGAAAGAGAATTTGATCGGATGATGTAAAACAACAGAGGACAGCAACCGGCGCTCTTTGCATTTTTTGGCATCATACATTGATTTTGATCTCAAGCATATTTCCCAAAAGTATTCACAACAATGTTTTCTCCTGTTTCGTTCTCTTCCAATCGAAAAGGATGTCGGAGGACAGCCTGACCGACCTGGAGCGAGATTGCGTGGCAACAATGGCGGATTGCAAAGACGCGGGACGAGCGCCCGCCGATTGCGGCCGAGCGGCGGCGCCCGCCACGCAGCTGGAAATCAACAACTTGAAGAACACTCAGGGGCTGCTCATATCCAGGGGGATGCTCAAAAACATTGCGCTCGGAAGCGACAAGCCGGCCGAGAGGAAGCTAGTGCTGCTGTCGAGCCCGGCGGACATGACGATCGCCGAATGCATCCTGTTCAGCAACAAGCTGACGGAGTCGGTGCTGGGGGAGATGAAGCGCTCGGATTCCAAATTTGCCAACGGCAGCACGATCGAGGACATGAAGCTGGTGGAGAGCATGATCTTGAGCAGCAAGTCAGCTGACAAGGGCGTGAAGATGGAAGACTCCGGACTCACTGAAGCCAAAGAAACCGATGTCGGTCACTTTGGCGACGCAGTTAGCCCTCGTCCTCCTCCTCCTCCTCTGCGACCTTCATCCAGAGGTCGCTGTTTTGGCGAGGAGTTTGGGTTCCTCGTGGCGCCCGACTTCTTGATCCTGTCCGTGGCCTTCCTGTTTCTGGCGTACGGCTGCAGCGCTCCGGTCGTCTACCTGGTTCCCTACGCC
>NC_061524.1:3590000-3677500 GCF_022379125.1 Scophthalmus maximus | reverse complement strand
TGCTCTCTGTAGTTTGCCGTTCACGCGTGAAGCGCACAGCGGGAGATTTGTCCGAGTCGCCAGCGTTCAACAACAACGGCAGGATCATCTCCGCTCGCTGGGAATTCAGAGGCGATGGCGGGGGAGAAAGTTCCGGCAACAATTCCCGGTGCCACATTTGCGTTCCCACGCCCGCTGAACTCCGTAAAAAGTTCAGGCAAAATGTCCTGGACTTCGGTGGCGGTGGGAAAAGCAGCTCGATGACTGCAGGAATCGAGCTGAGCATCCGACAGTTCACGAACACCGTCGCCGAGATTCCACTCGTTTGCGGGATCAGCGATTCCAGGCAGCGTCTCCACTTTGCACTGCATTACTTGGGAAACCAGCAACACTGCAAACGGTAAAACCAGATATTTGACGTCAACAGGTACGACCGGTCGGTCCGTCTGTCTAGCAGCTTCAAGTTGTTGCTACACGATGGTTATTGTGGTTTTAGTGCAGCGACTTCCATCTGAAATTTTTTTTTTAACATAATGTAAAGCATAAATAATGTTATGTTACTTGCCAGATGTCTGCTATCTATCTAGAATCTTCTCCTTTTTTTTTTTTTTTACAGAAATGTGGTCAGGTATTCTTCCTGTTTTATGTTTTTGTGTTAAACATGTTCTTCCTCAGCCCAGAGAGCTGGACTGGTCATGAGTGGAGGAACAGAGGAGGGAGAGGGAGAGAGAGAGAGAGAGAGAGAGAGAGAGGTAAAGGGAGGGAGAGAGGGAGAGAAAGGGGGAGGGGTGTTTGCCCCCCTGCAGGGCTGCTGATGGATGCAGGGCTCCTGGGGTTAAGGGGAGGGCAGCAGGCCCTGAGCCAGGGTCCAGAGTGGCAACTACCTGCCGGTCGTGTCACACACACACACACACACACACACACACACACACACACACACACACACACACACACACACACACAGTAGCTTTTATTACAAGTTTTTTGTCAAACGCAGCTTTGATGCACATAATCTTACGCGCATTGTCACCATTTGGGGTTTACATGCTTAACTTGTATCCACACACACACACACACACACACACACACACACACACACACACACACACACACACACACACACACACACACACACACACACACACACACACACACACACACACACACACACACACACACACGGAGCAGGGGATGCTAATGGGAGGGAGGGAAGGAAACGGGGGGGGGGAAAACAAACCATCTGACAACATGAATTCTGTCAGTGGAGCAGATAACTGATGAAGTGACGGGAGCAGGGGCTCCGGGTCACACAGCGCCGCTCGGCCTCTAATACACTCACACTAACACCACACACCATCCAGGACACTTTGGGGGGGGGGGGCAACTGGCTCAGCCTGCACCTAGTCCCCCCCCCTCCTCTGGATGGAGCGCCCACTGGTGGCCCAGCCCTGTATGACAGACTGACACTACAGCCATCCTCTCTGGACTGATAGATGAACTTTCTGATGTGTCTCATTGCAGCCAGAATAAAAACATGTAATCCTGCAGTCACATCACCCCCCCCCCCCCCCCCCCCCCCCCAAAAAAAAAAAAAGAAGAAGAAAGAACCAACCTGTGTTCTTCTGCAGGAATCCTCCCCGTGGTCCCTGAGGTGCTTCAGTCTCCGACTCTGCAGGATGATGGAGGGATGTTCTCACCTCCGGCTCCTCTAATGACACATTAGCCTCCGAGTGGTTGTGTATTACTCAGACTGAGCCCAGTTTCTGTGCGCGTCCTCGGAGTGGCCGATACCACACGGGGTTTAATTAATGGGCCGAATCAATCAATAAAGTCTAACTGATAATCGTCGCAGTTCAGTCGGCTCGCTCATGCCCCGAAATGGGCATAATTAAATGTCTTAGTCCCGCCGAGGAACTTGTCCGCACGGTGAATCCGTGTTTCACCCCCAGAAGTTCACGTGCGCTGCGGTGCCTCCTCGGGTAAATCCACCAATGCGTCTGGAGAGAGTTTTGTGTTTCTGCAGTCGAGTTGAACCAGAAGATCTTTATTATTAAATGAAGGGAGAGGAGGGGGGAATGAGGAGAGAGAGGGGGGGGGGGGGGGGGGGGGGGGGGGGGTGTTTAAAAACGCTAATCGCCTGTAATCCTGTTAATATGTCTCACACTTTGTTCTGTCAATACACAAAGCTGAGCGGAGCAGCCTCTGGGATAACCCCCCCCCCCCACACACACACACACACACAAAAACAAAAAACTGGAGGGGTCCTCGGTTAAAGAAACCCTTCATCACCAACAGATGAGACACTCAGATATGATCATCCTCATCCTCATCTCTCATTCTCAGTGTTTCCTCAGAAGAGGCGGTGCGCGCGCAGGCTCCTCCTCGCCCCCTACAAGTGCGGACCGCTCCTCAGGTAAGGAGATGTTTTAAATCAGCGGGGAGGAGGAGGAGGAGGAGGGGGGGGAGGGGGTGGTGGTGGTGGTGGGGTGTGTATGTGGGGGGGGGGGGGGAGTCCGCTTTTGTTCTACAAAAAAAGGGGGCTTGTTCTTAGCGGACCGGCCTGCCATTTTTAACCGTGGGTGTGCGGGCGCCGAGCGAGAGGCTCGACACGGGAGTGATGGGAGCAGAGAGAGGAGACAAGCAGCAGCAGCAGCAGCAGCAGCGTCCTGCCACAGCCGAGCGGAGCAGCAGCAGCAGCAGCAGCAGCAGCAGCAGCATCGAGTCACCGCGCAACAACTGAGCCAACCTGAACCCCGGAGCCTCACCCGTCCCTGCAGCGGGAGCCACACACCTGAGGGGCCGCGGAGGACCCGCGGGATACACCGCAGGGCAGGGGGGCGAGCCGCCTGACAAGCCCGGACCAAGTCCCCTCGTTTAAATCAAATGAAATCTAAATTAAAGCAGCGCTTTTCTTCTTCCAACGCACAGCTCAGCTTCTGCAAGTGCACTTAAAGACACTGTGCAGCCTCCTGGCTGACACGCACTCGGTCTCTTATCACCGTTAGTTATCAACTGTCTGAGTCGGAGCACTGGGGTTTATTTCTTCTTCCTCCTCTTTTTTGTTGCACCGTGATGGACAATTCTACTTGGTGAAGAATGCGTCTGCAGCCGCTCTGTCAGCTCCTCTGACCTTCTGTGGATTTCGCTGAAATCTCCTGGACTCGATTTTCGAAACATTCAAAACACTTTTTCACGAGATCAGCTGGACGTCTTGGCTCCGACAGGAACCTTTATTTTCACTGGAAGGGCTTTTTATCTCCCCCCCAGCCTCCAGCATGCGACCCATCCCATCCAGACTCAGCTATCTGTGAGTACCTTCTCCTCCTCGGTTCACCTCCACACTTTACGCGTTGGCAGTGCACTCCCAAAATATTAATGCATGTTTTTTCTCCTTCTCTCCTTTGCAGGTTACTACACTTATTTGCGTTTTGCTACTATGCTCAGGTATGTCTCTGCTTTCGTTTCTCTTTTCATTGCAAAAAAAAAAAAAATACTCTGTTCCTTGTTTTTTGATTTTTACGCGATATGGAATAAGGATTGTGGCTAAATTTTAAAAACATATATGTCTAAAACATATGGCAGTGACAAGGGGGGGAAAGTGAGGGATGATCATAACGTTAGTCGGAGTGTGTGTGTGTGTGTGTGTGATCCAACCGTATCGGATGGCTCCCACGGTGCCGCCGGGCTGCGGGGCGCGCGGCCTGCTGGCAGGTTGCTGATGAACATACCGGCCCCCTGGCACAGGACGCGCGGGCACAGACGGGGGGCATCGGGGCAGGAGGAGGGAAAAAATGTTGGGTTTTTTTGGGGGTGGGGGGGGTTATAGAAAACCAGCAGTCATTCCATCACAGCGGAGAGACAGATACAAATTCAGACGTATCACCGCGCGCTCTCTCTCTTTTACGCAGTTGGTTTGTGTGCGCGCGCACAACCTGTAATCACAGCGCGCGTCCTTTTTTTGGAAGCCGTTAATTTCCTTTGGCAACCGCGGCCTGGAACTTGTTACACTTGTCACTCCGGGAAAACACAACAACAACAAGATCATCTCTTCTTTTTCCACCCCTCGGTCATTTCCTACAATAACCCAAAGACACACAAAGTGGCGTCTCTCTCTTTTTAAAAAAAAATATATATATATCTTTTCTCACGTTTTTTTATCCCTCTAAAGAAGTGTAATGTCAGCTTAAAAATATATAAATATATATCAATAATTATAAAGTGAAAAAAAAGAACCTAAAGAAATAAATTGTACACATACTGATTGTGATGGCATCTTAATTTCTGACAGGTAACCAATCAGTCCCCGCCTAATTTCACGCAGCATGTAAGCGAGCAGAGTAAAGTGACGGACCGCGTGAGTCGCAGGTTGATCCGGATCTACCAGCTGTACAGCCGGACCAGCGGCAAGCACGTCCAGGTCCTGCCCAGCAAGAAGATCAACGCCATGGCCGACGACGGAGACGTGCACGGTAAGAGACAGAGCCACCGCACGACCCTTCCTTCTCCAGGGACCGGGCTCTCAAACATATCCACGTGCTTGTACCGGTGGCAAATACAACACTAGATGAATTTCACCTCGTGCCCATTTACGCCACTTTACCCTTTTACGCACGTGGTGAAATGTCAGGTTTGAATTTTTGACAATTTAATAGAAAAAAAGTGTCCTTGTCATATTCTGTCCAATGGGTTTGCAAATGTACATTATTTCATTTTCATTAAAACAAAATCTAATCCTTCTATATTTAAAATTTCGTTTTCCTGAATTATTTTCTATTTAAAAATCTAATTTTTTACATTCTGATGCAAACTAGTTCCAAAAAGCTTTTTTTTAAAGGCCAATATTACAATGCCAATAAAATAGTGAAGTGTGCAAAAAATATCTGAGATGATGAAAACTGAAAAAAGTCAAAGTCTCATATTGTCTTATAAAAAGAGGTGTTGATTAGCAAGTACAATCAAATATTTTTGATATTTCTGATGCAATTTGCAGAATTAAGTGTCATTTCAAAAGGCTAAACATTTCCAGACCAAGGGAAGTTGTTGGAGCCTTCGTCCCCTAAAATAAGTGTAGCTGCCGGGTTGGAGAGTCAGAGTCAGAGTCAGAGCGTCGTTCTCTGCGCCGTGTGCGATTCCACCAGTCTGTCAAGTGTTGGGAGGGAGGAAGAGGCTCGGGTCTCAGAAAGAGAGAGAGGGAGCGTTCGCTGGACTGTGGACGGTGCTGGAGGGGATCCTCCAGAGATCCCACAGGTCTGGAAGAGCCATTAGAAGTCATCTTACTTCTACCTCCCGAACATTTCCTGCATAGCTCCTTCTCCCCCCACACACACACACACGCGCGCACACACACACACACACACACACACACACACACACACACACACACACACACACACACACACACACACACACACACACACACACACACACACACACACACACACACACACACACACACACACACACACACACACACACACACACACACACACACACACACCTCCATCCAGCCTCAGAACATCTCAGATTTTGGCTTCAAATGTTCTGAATCAATAGGATCACGGAATCACTGCAGTGCAAACACAGTGTGTATTGCAGACTGGAAACGACCTTCCACACGCAGCATCTGTCAATCTTCAAAAGTAAAAAAAAAAAAAAAAAAAGCAATCCATCCTCATTGTCGTGTTTTTTTTTTATTAATCTTATCTAAAACAAACTTGAAAAAAAAATCCGTAAAAAGTTGTGGGGTCTGTGTTTCCTCTCGTCTCTCAGAGAGATAAATGAGGAGCTTCATGCGTGAGGTCGATGCAGATTTATTTGAAAAAAAGGAATTCTTGATGGGCCTGCCAGGATCACCTCTTCAGGCTTTCAAAGAATCGAGAGAGACACGTGGTTTTATCATTTCGTAAAGAAAGAATTTCAGCGGGCTGCACGAATTCCCCAGGATTCGTCCCACTGAGCTCCGGTGTGTGCAAGCTCGGACGCGCATTCAAGTGTTTGTGTGCGTGTGCTGCCAATGCTTTACGTTACGTTATGCGTTCGGGTTTTGATGCTTGAATGGTGCTTTAGATTTGATTTGATGACCTGGCTAACAAAACTACTGTGGGTTTTTTTCTTCGTCAGCTAAACTCGTGGTGGAAACGGACACGTTCGGGAGCCGAGTGCGCATCAAGGGGGCCGAGACGGGCTTCTACATCTGCATGAACAAGAGGGGCAAGCTCATCGGCAAGGTGAGGAGGCTTCAGCCCGCTGTAGCTGAGACTATGAAATAGATCAATATGACTATGCAATAGCAGGGACTACTTTTTCTGCCATGTACTACTATGACCACATCAATCAAAACTGGTGGATGGAGAGCGACTGTGTGACAGCTACGAGTCCCTGCGCAGCACACGAGTGCAGGATTCCTCAGCTTTAACAGTTCAGGAAAACCTTCAAATCTGCAATATATATATATAAACATATTTTTTTGCATTACCCACAAACCAAAACCATGATTCTATTAATGAGGTCCTTCTCTTTACTCCTCAGTAAAAAAAAACTAAAAAAACTACAGTACACTGAGCAGCTGTTTGAGGAAATTACTGATGAAACTACATGAATGTATTTATCTGTTGTGTGAGTGTGTAGGTGTGTGTGTGTCTCAGGCGGAGGCTATATCACACGGATGGCTAATAAACAGAGCCCCCCACCCTCATCTCGCACACACACACACACACACACACACACACACACACACACACACACACACACACACACACACACACACACACACACACACACACACACACACACACACACACACACACACACACACACACACACACACACACACACACACCCCTCCACCCACCCAGCACCCTGCCTCGTGCACCATCTGCCCTGAGCTACCGGCCCAGTCACAGCCTGTCCCAGTGTGTGTGCACATTTTTTTATAAGGGAGGAGGAATGAAATGAAATGAGCAGTGCGTGTGTGTGTGTGCGTGTGTGTGTGTGTGTGTGCGTGCATCATGACTATTTTTGTCACACTATTTTTCGTCCAAAAAGGTGGGAGCTTGTTACAGTAGGTTAGAGTGTCCACTTCCTGCAGCTTCAGCCGACCTTACTGTACATGTCATCATCGATGGAAACTGGGTTTTTTTTTTATGACAACTGGAGGTCACACACGCCCACACACCTCTTTTAATTTACCACCCCCACCCCGAGCTGCACGGCTTCTCTGATTTCTGATGGGCTCTCACCTGGTCCCATTGTGAGCTCACGTGCAACAGGAAATCAAAGTGAAAGTGATCTCTTTCTTTTGGTGGGGGGGGGGGGGCTGATTAAGCCTTTGTGGCTGGACGATCTGTCCCGCGGCTGCTGACCCACGAGGGGCTGCTGGATGTTTGCTGAAGGGGGAGAAGAGTCATCGCTTACTGTCATCCCCCCTCTCTCTGATCTGTAATGACTGTAGCATATGCTGCATCTATGTGGAGAGAGCTGTGTGTGTGTGTGTGTGTGAGTGTGTGTGTGTGTGTGTGTGTGTGCAGGGGACAGGCTGCCCAGGGAAGCCTTTTATACATCTGATATTTCCCATCTGTAAATCTTCATCGTGGACTCATCTCTGAACATCCCCGCTTACGGTTTTTGCTTTGTGTCTCTGTCTCTGCAGAAAAACGGACACGGCCGCGACTGCATCTTCACCGAGATCGTCCTGGAGAACAACTACACGGCGCTGAGGAACGCCCGCTACGAGAGCTGGTACATGGCCTTCACCCGCCGCGGGCGGCCGCGGAAAGGCTCGCGCACGCGCCAGCACCAGCGCGAGGTCCATTTCATGAAGCGGTTGCCAAAGGGGCAGCAGCCCGCCCACTCGAGCCACCACCGGCCTTTCGACTTCATCCACTACCCCTTCAGTCAAAGGACTAAACGCACGCGGTACTCAACGGAGCGCTGAGGAGGAGGAGGAGGAGGAGGAGGAGGAGGAAGTTAGAAAAGACAGAGAGAGAGAAAGAGGAAAAACTGACAGACTGACTGAATTAGCAGCAGCCGACACACTCCTCTCCTCTCCACTAGACAAAAAAAACAAAAACCTCTGGGGACAATTTTTTTTTTATACTGAGCATTACTATATCTTAATATGTAGTTTGTTTTTCTATTTTTTTTTCAAAGTTAAAGAGAAGCTGTACATAGGAAGAAAAAAAAAAAAGAGAAATCTATTTTTGTACTGCAGACTTTTAGTACTGAGCTGTGTTTAAAAAAAAAAAGAAAAATAGAAACAAAAAAGAAAATGTCTGTTTATAGATGCACATAACTCTTATCGGGGATATCTTAGTGTAGAGTGCGTTGTGTTTTTTTTTTGTTTTTTTTATAAATGTCATTTTGACCAGTGGAGTCTTTATTTTGGGACTCTCGCCTGCTGCTCAAGGAGACTTGAAGGGCCCTGATCGATCGCACTGCCAGGGAAACGTTCAGAGACACAACACTGTCACACACACTGCGTCGGAGAGAGAGCACGCCAGGGTCGGGTCGGTCAAAAGCGCTGCATAAGAACACGGGGCGACAAAACGCTGCGGCGGTTGAGAAAGGCCCTTTTTGTTTTCGCCGTCGCCGTCCTGACTCGGGGGTCGCTCCATATCGATCTCACACGCTTCTCGGGGCGAACAAGAGCTTGAATGGCGTCGGACGGAACAATGTGGCAGCTACATTTGATAATCACAGGTTTTTCCTGTTTCTGACTGTATAATGTTGACGTGTACAAAATGCATTGAAGTATATAAGGAACCCCTCGGTACCCCCGCTCCTCCTCGTCCTAATGTGTTCTCGTTGCCCCCCCCCCCCGAATGTCTGTTTTTATACATATATAAATATATTTTTATTTGAGGATGTGTAAAATTATTTTAAGGATGGAATATTTATTTAAAAACGTGTAATAAATGTACATTAGAATACTGATATTAAACTCTTGTTTGGTACATGCTTGCTCCGGAACCGTCTGTGATTACAAGTGTGCAAAAGCCCTTCAACGTTTTGTAGGGGGGGGGGGGGGGGGGGGGGGGGGAAGGATCTTTATCTCATGCTCTCAGATGAATAATGTTTGGGCAAAACAAAATATTAACTTATATCGTTAATATGATAATGTTTAAGGACTATACATTTTCAGCAGTAAAATAAGATGCAGTCTTGTCTAAATGAGCTGCTTCCATCTAATACACATTCTGTTAATTTGTGTGCACACAACTCATTCAATGGCACAGAATTATTATATTCTTTTAATGTTGCGTGAGGTTTGATTATTTTGTTTGCACATATTCTTAATTTTCCACGAACCACCGTACACTCCTGCACTTGCCATTTTAGTGTCTTTGTTGTTGTTTTTTTGAATATTCTCTTTTTAAAAAATGTTTGGAGAAACTAAAAATTCCCAACCACTATCGACAACCATCCACTCGGCATTCACATGCAGCATTTGCACCAACAGTGCAGGTTGCCAGATATGGTCTCTATATAAACCTGGCAACTTAACTCAAATGACGAGACTTCAGGTTGTCGTTCAGTCACCGCACCGGCTATTGTTCAACAACAACAAAAACAAGGATATTGCAAATTTACAGATTGAACAAGAGAACTCCGAGAGTGCAGACCTCGTGCGTGATCCCCCTCGCAATGCTGAAGAATCCTTCAAAAAAAATCCCTGGATCCTGAATCTAATTCAGATCTGGATCCCTCCTGAGATTACCGTGATCAAGACCTATCTTTGATCAAATCTTCATGCAAATCCATCCATAACTTTTTGAGTAACCCCGCTAACAAACACACCAACAGACGAACCGAGCCGATGGCATGACCTCCTTGGCGGAGGTTTTAAATGATGTGCAACACGTTCATCTGGGAGCTTTAGAGGTGTTGACAGGTGTATTCCTGAACCTCGTACAGACCAGCTGTTTGCCTCTGCTGCTGCTGCTTTTCATACTAAGCTATAGGGCTTCCCGAAATACCAAGGAAGTTCCACAATGACTCAAGACCAAACACTGAATGGGCTCCATTATATCAATCTATGCTCGGGTACGTCCAAATCCATTCTTGCTAGGTCCACCGGTTCTATGGTAAAGGAAAAGTGTATGTGTTTGGTTTTAGAAAAGTATATAAATTCTTGCGATACATCCATTGGTAGGAAGTTGGACTTTTCGTGGTAATTTTGAACTCAATAGCAAATGATGAGACATTTTTTTTCTGTGTCAACATATATTTGACTCGCCAGATACGTAAATGAACAAATTAAAACGTGTTGCTTATCAGTTACGTGTAAACCTTACATCTGGGAGACTGGGCTGGATTTACTTCCGATCAATGTTGCCGTATCCGTAGAGACATAAATTAATAAGAGCGCACAAATGTTCCTGACAAGGCCCTGTAGTGAAATGTGTCTGTGTCTCGTTCAAGGAAGCACTCTGTGAATTTTTTTGCCTTTTGTGTGGAGATGGAGCAGGTGTTGCTCATGTCAAACATATGTCCAACACAAAAGAAATGATGCACAGACTCAGGATCAGCAGTATTCTAAGAGGCGGACTCTTACTGATGCCATGACACCGCAGTGTACATCTCATCTGTCTTGTACATTATTGATAAGATCTTACTTTTTCTGGGAAACACGCATTCTTCCCCTCCAGTGTTGGTTTTCACCTTCTGCACCTCTGAAGCCGAGGAGAGAGGAAAACGCTGTGGCCACCGCGGTTTCTCCCCACATGAAACCTGACCAGGGAAAGCTAACAGGCATGGTATTCTTAGCCTGATCCCAACAGGGATAACAAGGTCATTTGAAGTCATGAGGACCGACCCCGCCGCCCCCCCCCCACCAACCCCCCCTAGTCCCTCTTAGCAGATAGCAGCATGTCAGTGTCGGAGAGCGCCGTGCCGTTGTGGTGATGATACCACTGTGTTTGTTTTTAGGCTTTAGCTTCCCTCGGGTTCTGTAACTTTCGGTATCTCCACTGTTATTCTTTCATCTCCCGCCTTTTAACACCCCAGCATTTAATCTGATTGGACAATCCCAACATACACCAGTGTGTGTGTGTGTGTTTAAAAGAGAGTTAGATAACTATACAGTATAGTTCTGATATTAACCATTAGCTGTCATCCTCCTCTGACAAGATGATTGATTACACATTTTTGTATGATTGATCGAATTACATTGCTATACTTAAAAACGCTAGATCAATTGAGTGTGTGTGTGTGTGTGTGTGTGTGTGTGTGTGTGTTTGTGTGTCGTGTTTGTTTGCCAGCAGGGGAGCAAATAGTTCCAGCTCTGCCGAATGAAACTTGCCCATAAAAGTTCCTTGAAGGGGACATTTGTTGCAAATGGTTTCGTGCTCCTCTCTCACTCTGCACACCGACATATCTGAGGAGCCAGCGCCCAACGACCTCTGCTATTAATCTCATGGACACATTACCCTACTTAAGAAAAAACAATTAGTAAAGTCAAGGTCTGTGTAGGTCCGTGTATCCGTTTTCAAATTGTACGTTTCATTATAAAAAGTACCGAAAGAAATAGAAATGTGACAAGCAAGGGGAATTCAGGCACAGTTTGGAGTGAAACCCTAACCCAGATCACAATACTACACATATTATAAATATGGGACATAGTAAAACGCAGCTGTGGGTCGTGTGAACAGGCAAAGACGAGTGGACAGCAGGATTGATTCAAATAGGAAGAGAAATGGTGCCGAAACACTTTCTGTGTAAACACAGTTGAAAGCACTGAATTAAATGCTCCTGACAATACTTGACATTAATCTGCTTAACTCCTTCCACGTTGGATTAGCGGAGGGATTTGTCCCTGAGGACTTCCCAGAGACGCTCGCGGACAGCAGATCAATTAAAGCCGGTGCTTTGTGACGACTCAATGTTGTAACCCGAGAGCATTTGAACAAGACTCCGGGTCAAAAAAAAACAACAAAAAAAAACAGATTGAGGAGGTAGTTAGCATGTGAATATTAGCGTCATGACGGGATCACGTCCTGGTGTTACCGGCTTAAAGCCCTTTATCCGTGTGCTTTCCACCTACGGTCTGTGCTCACATTATATACAGGGCTCTGTTTTAACAAGTGCATGGTCCAAAGCAGTGATTCTCAACCACCGGGGGTCACAGGATAGTTCCTGGGGGTCTCTAGATGGTTGAATAATAGAATATATTCAAAATAAGATTACATAATGTTAGACTGGGAAGGGTTTTTTACATTAAATAAATCTGCACGAGTCATAAGATCTGCTTTAGAGTGGATGTTATGGAGTGTGTTTGTGAAAAAAAATTATTCTGTTGGGTCTCGAATCTAAACGGTTGAGAACCACTTGTTTAAAGGGGACTTGAAAAAAGAACTCCGCGCACAATACAAAAGGGTTGCACTTATTTTGGCCTTGTTTTCTTGATAAGTCCCATAAAATGACCATTTACAAAGAAAGATAGAAGCGACAGGATATATATATATATTTGCTGTCAGTCACATTGCGGAGGTATGCCGCACGCTCATGGGGCAACAACGCCGCTAAGGGGAAATTCCCATCACTCGTCCAGCCAACCAACGGTGTAACTTGATCACAAACATCACTGACTGATGAACACTACACAGTCCAGGCACAAATAATGATGAAATCCACTTTTGCTTAAAAGAAGTTCAACCGTTGAGATTTAATCGTTGCTCCTCAAACCCAGAACTTTGTGAACCCCCCTCGGACACCATAGACTTTGCCCCCTCTCTCCGTTACAGGCCCCCACCGCTGCCTCTAGTGTCTGCAAAGTTAAATTGACCCCAAAGACGAACCGCGTGTGGGAAAAATCACACCTCCTGTGTCGCCAAAGCTGCTATGCAAATGTGGAGCAATTCCGGTGCGGAAAAACAGGGGCAGCGTCACTTTCATCCGCTTTTATTGAGGCCGCAACCGTCGTCCTTAACCCAAGATAAACAAACAGAGAAACACAACTACCTTCTTCATTTGCTAAGGGAGCAATTTAGCCCCCTCCCCGCCCCCCTCTACCCCCTCCCCTGGGTTGACCAGAGAACATGACCCTGCCTCCATGACCTCCAATAACACGAGCCGACACAGAAGCTGCCTCTATCAACAAGCACTTACAACCTCCGGCCACTTGCACCGAAAACAGCCGCAGGTTTTTTTCTTCTCCCCACTGTGGCCTGACGGTGAGGAGAAGGTGAAGATGGTGTGGGGCATATAACAAAAGTTATCTGAAGGTTCTCCAAGAAGCTTTTGTCAAGAGTATAAATTGTGGAGAAACCTCAAAACGAGCTGTTTTTATTAGATTTGGGAGGGTCACACAGGTTCTTACACATTTATGCTTACAATCCCCAACTCACACTTGATCATAAGAAAGACTAATTAAAAGACTATATATATATATATATATATATATATATGAAAAAGTGTATCATGTACAACAAAATCTGTGTTCACTCAGAAATTTGCTCTGAATGTTTTAAAAAAAAGAAAATTTGCTTCACCATCATTTGAATGGGAGTAGTGACCTGACACAGGCGGGGGGGCATCAAGGGGGAGATGTCGTCCAAAACACGATGCTGTGATCTCTCAGAAAAAGGTTGAACCTCATCCGGCAATGTGCTGGATTGGCCTGTTCCTTTCGTCATGTTTCCCCGCGTCCCCGCGACCTGACACAACAAACCCCACCGATGACGCCCCGTTCGCTTTTTTTTGGTGCTTTTTTTTTTTTTTTAAACGCAGGTACACAAATGTGTCTGAGCGCAGCCCGACACTTCTTCTCCGAGGATGTTCGCATGTGCCGAGTGCACACAGGCAGCAACGTGGACGGATTCTCTATCAAAAAAATGACAGGCAACCCATTAAATCCAAGCCCCCCACCCACCCAGCCCCCTCCCCAGTCTGCAGTGTTAACAAAGCCAGCAGTCGAACCAGGCTGGATAATTGAAACGCAAACAACTGATCAAAGTGGAGCTGCAGCCTCGACAGTCTCATTGTTTATGTACGGGCCTTATGCGAGACCTGTTGACTTTTCCAATTGGAGCTGTAAACTTTTGTTTGTCCGTGCATTTCCAAGACTGATTGTCAGCCTGATCTGAACAATTACCAGCTAAATGTGTTTGCCAGCTCAGGGAGAGCCCCCCTCCCTCTTTGCTGCCCTAAGAAGATCAAAAGGGAAGACCCCCGCCACCCCCCCTCCTCCTCCTCCTCCCTTCCATGGCCCTCTCGAAACACCCCCTCCCACCCCTCCACCCCCAGCAGCCCTCCTCCCAACCTCTTCATTTCCTTTTAGCCATGACAGTTCAGCTGGAAAACCAACCATAAATGATTTTTTTCGACGGCCCAGTGTTTGGGACATGGTCTTTTGGAGCGCACGGCTTTCACCGAGGGGACATGTCTTTAAGAAAAAGGGAAAACGATCTGCATATTTCAATTATGTGCGGTCGTGCTCAGCTGATCAAAGAGCTGCAGGGGATGCCACTCGTAACTGACGGCTTCAGAGCCCCTCATGACGTGAATGAGCACAAATTGATGCTACCGATGCTAAACGGTTAGGCGCCTCATAAAATGTCATAAGGTCAATCAACTTTTTGGTAGTCATTTGACCGTGACACAACCTTGACAGTTTTAGTGGCTAAACGGGCCTCGGGGCTGGTTTTCACTTTCCCATCTCTGCACAATGGTGCGTGTGTGTCTGCATGTGTGCGTGTGTGTGTGTGTGTGCCAGTAAAAACATTTATAAAGTGAAAAACATCTCACTGGAATTTGATGACATCAACCAACATTTCTCGAACCGATTAAAAATAGAAAAGATTTGATTAAAAGGGGGGAGGTTTTGGCAGGGGAGGGGGCTTTTAAACCTCACTTTTAACTTTACTGTTGATTCATTATTGCTACTGGGCAAGATAGTGAGTGCATTTGAAAGCCCTGGAAAAATGTCAGTAAGTGTATATTGGCTATATAGTACAAAATGGTATATAGTCCTACAGCCAACATTATATAGAAAAGTGGATGAAACTGGATTATAACATTTAGATTATGTTGTGCACTTCATTCAACTTGTAGTTTTCTGAAACTGGTTTAATGGTATTTTATTTATATATGAATGAAGTCCTTGGCCATGCAGCTCGGGTTAAACATGTCCAGCTACCACAGAATGATATGGGTGGCTGCAGCTAATTCAGACATGGGTGTAAAAACAGCAGGACAGAGAGGAGCCAAATGGCGTAGACATTTTTTAGACACCGAGAATACAAAGTAGTTGGAAAGATGATGAGAACAAAGCCTGAGAGGATATTATGGATATTCACTGATTCATTCATTTGTTTGTTAAAAGAATGAATTAATTTGGAAGCTGCGTTGAGGGAGAACCCTAATTTTCTGTGGTGCCAAAGTACAGAAATATAATGAATGAAACTAAAAATAAAAAAAAAATCAGTCTATCGTGAAAGAAGAATTCAAAAGATGTTTTCATCAAACAACAAAAGGTAATAGTGAATTTGTTTGGGACTGTATTTGGCATTTAATCCTCATTTGGTGCTCTAGTGAATATTTGGGGCAGCAGAGTGTGTGTGTGTGGGGGGGGGGGGGGGGGGGGGGGGGGGGGTGAGAGAGACAGAGAGAGAGAGAGACTGGGTCAAAATAATCTACAGTGTCCATGGTGATGAAGGAACATGTCACCAAGTGCAACAGTGTGTGGCTGAGAAATGTGGAAAAACCTGCTTAGGGATGAGCTGCAAACTGGACCGTGTTGATTCTTGAGATTTAAGCATTCTGCCATAATATTTTGAGAAAAAGAAAAAATAATGACTTGGCATTTCCTCCAAGTCTGAGTGGTTCTTTCCTCAGAATAGACATATTTTCTTGCACAATCTTTTCAAACCAGAAAGTTAAGTATATCATTATTTGTGGAACAACAATAAAGTATAACTTAACACCATGCTCCATATTACACATTTTAACACAGGTCAAAGTCTGATCTTTTGATACCCCCCATCTAAAATGACAAAGCGTCAAGACTTATTATCATAATGAATTTTCTTTTAAAATGAAGACTTTCTATTGTTAAATGGCGACTTAATTTTTGTAATATTATGATTTTTGTTTAAAAAAATCTGACTTCATAATGATTAAATGACTTTTTTTCCTAGAATTGAGATTTTTCACTCATAATATTACGACTTTTTCGGTAATATTGCATCTCTATTATCGTTATATTACAACTTATTCTTGTAATATCATGAATTTAAGTAGAAATTCTGACTTTTATTATCATTGAATATCAGTAATGGCAGCTGGGTTACATCGCAGGGTGGTACAGAAGGTCGGGGTGTTCGATTCCCAGTAAGGGCCTGACTTAAATCCAGCTTGAGCCTCTGTAGACAAGGCCCGCAATGATCCCTGCCAACCTATGATATGCAGCACAAATCAAATACTGTAAGTCGCTATGGACAAAAAAAGCATCCGCAAAATAAATATTATCTAAATGAAAATTGCCATTTCTCCTAAAATCATGATTTTTATTTGCGTAAAATACAATACTTATTGTAAAATTGCAACTTTATAATTGTTAAAATAACAACTTCACACCTGTAATGATATGACTTTGTCTCGTAATATGACTTTATTCTCAAAATGACGTAATTATTGAAGGTATTCCAACCGCTCTTGTTTCTCAGTTACACAGTCGCACACTTACGTCATCACGCCCCGTGGCGCGTCGCCGTGTCGTCACACACGCACGTCACGCTGACTGGAGGACCTGCTTCCTGTTTTCCTCCTGAAAGATGGTGCCCTGTTTACCACGTACAACGACGTCGTTACTCGGGAGCGGCTTGTGTGGGACAACAGGCACCGACACGCGGACCCGGGGAGCGTGAGGAGGAGGAGGAGGAGGAGGAGGGGGAGGACGGAGCCGCGGTGCCGGTGCCGGTGCCGGGCGGGCTCACCACCATGCTCCTGCACCAGCTGCCAGAGGATGTCCTCTATCACGTCTTGTCTTATCTGGACTACAGGTCGCTCAGTCGTCTCTCACAGGTCTGCAGGAGCATCTGGAGCTTCGTGAACCGGGACACTGTGTGGAGGAGGGTCGCCAAAGAGTTCCTCAACACCGGGATCCGTCGGGACGGGACGGACATGTAAGATGTGTGTATGTGTTAGCTTAGCTTAGCCTCTCAGAGCTAACTGACACTCACAGATTTGTGTGTTGAAGCACCACTGGACTGCACCTGTTGCTCAGTATACGATACACCGACCTGGTCGTCGTGACACATGAGGGGTTCATCATGAGGCCGCCAACGCGGTGCCGACGACACGATATGAAAGAAAGAATGAGGGCGTCCATTGGTTCACCGGCTGCGCATGCGTATTGTACACGTCACCTGGACTTCCTGAATTCCAAAGATGGCGGCCGACGACGTACACTTTTTAAATGCTGCGTTTAACTTCAGGTTAGGGTTGGGGTTTTTGTCGTTGCAGACTAAAGTGAACATCAAATGACAACCTTTTTTTAAGAACAGATTCAAATGAAAAATATAGATTATGTGTAAAAACAAAATAATATCTAAGTCTTTATAGCATCATCGTAGGATTCTCTCTTATTTCGCCTTTCCGCTTACTGTCAGAGGACAGGTTGCCAGCTGCAATTAAAGAAAACGATGAAATAGAGTGTACAACCAATCACGTTGCGATCTCTTATCGTCCCCCCGCTATAGCTCTACATCAGTGTGTACGCGTAGCAGCACCATGACGGATTTTACTCCCCTGCGGCCCCAGGTCTGGGTTTGTTGTTGGGCCCCTTCTGGTTTTATCATGTCCCCAGGTACCCAGAATCCTGAGGACGTTGTCCTCTTCATCGGGGCATTTGATTTTACTCGCGCTACGCAACATGACGCAAACATTTGCTTCTCGTTTTTGGAGTGAACGCACCTTTGTGTTGCCCAATCATCAGAAGACCCCGTTTTCCTCTACTGTTGAATAAATTGGAGGGGGATGGTTTTAAAGTGTCACATAGGCCTGTTTTTTATAACTAATACTATCAGATTTAACCACCTTAAATTCCACAATTTGGATACTAATGTTCACTCCTCTCTGTTTTTTGCAGATATCCTCACATCCCACTGAAGGAGCGAGTGAAGATAGCACAAAACTGGTATGATGGTGTCTGCAAAAGGGCAATTCCTCTCAGATGGAAAACAAAGTAAGTTAATCATTTAACTATGCATGTATTTAAAGGTTAAAAGACATTTTCTTCTTCCGACTCAACTCTTAAAAAGAAAACAAATGTGTATTTCCGCAAATGTAGTACTATTATTTCACAAAGATAATGTATTCTTTATACATCAGGGTGTCTTTATCCGTGTCAGCTCTACTCCCTTACATTTCTCTGGAGTCTGGTCTTGAATCTTGCCAATTTCTCATATCTTCAGACTGTTACCATGGTTGCAGCTGGATGGGGATGTACTGTTTCTGTCACAGGCTGCAGATATTCGTGCGTACCGTTTGCGCCAAGGGAGGCCGCAGCGCAACCCGTTTAAAATCTACTCGGGCCATGACGGTGATGTGTGTCACTTTGTTCTGACGGACTCTCACCTGATCAGTGGTGGAAGGTAGCTCATGTTCTCTTTGTGTTTCTTCTGACTCTTATCAGGCATAGACAACATGCTTTAATCATCAGAGTATGTAACATTTAGAGGCACTGAAGTAATTTCTTATGTGAAAATTAATTCCACAGCTTGGAATAATTTAGCCAAGAGATATGATGTAAAGAGAAAAAAAAACTGAGGGCCAAGAACAGAGCCCTGGGGTACTCCATATTTTATCCGAATGCATTGATATGGGAGTTTGTTTTTTTGTTTAAAAAAAAAAAATCTCACCCTTGCATCAAGACTTTTCTCTTAGTGTCGAAAACATTTGCACAGTACTGTATATATTAAGATCAAGATAGTCTTATCAATAACTATCCTTTCTCTTTCAGTGATGGCAAGATCCTGGTCCACAGTAGGACAACTGGCACGGTGATGGAGTTATCAGGTCATAACCAGGAAGTCAACTGCCTGGACTCAAAGGACGGACTCATCATCAGCGGTTCCAGAGACCGAACAGCCCGGGTGAGAACAGCTCTACGATACAGATTAAGTGATGTGATGCAAAGTCACTCCAGATTCATAAGCTTCACTGTATGGTATGTCTGTATATGCATGCATTTTAAATTGTTCTTGATAATTTTATTTCTCCAGATTTGGACTTTGAATTCCAGCTGCCTTAGAGACACAATTCCACTGCATGACAGAGTTTGGTCTGTTGCTCTCAATCCCACACTGAGGTAAGCCACTGCTCAGAATCACTCACAGAGGTTTGTTTTTTTGTCGGATCTGTTATATTGATCCTGTTAGATCTCATCTCTCAAACTTAACTTAGTTACTAGATGATGGTGTAAGTAGTTGCTTTGCCCACTAAACACTTCACTCTGGTCTTGGTATTAGTTGATGTGGCCGTAGTTGATGGGTCACTTGATGAAAGTTGGGGGATTTCCCAGTCAGCTTTAAGGTTTCAGTGTTTATTTCTCTTTTTTACATTTTTTATCCAACGTTTACTCCAGAGCATTTCCAGGATGAAAGCTTGTATGTTAATAGTTTAGGGATTAGAGCGATCGAGGACTTGTTTATTGAAATGGGGCGCAAGAGAAAACAGTAACCTTATTCTTTGTAGTGGCAGATTAAATGTCCCCTTTGATTTCTCAGCCATGTTTTACACCTAATAAGACACACTAAAACACCCGCACACCTCACACGGCATTGATGAAATGCAGGCGGACAGATGCAGAGTGCTGTAACAGTATCCTGACTTCATCACCTGCTTGACCAGCAGAGAGGCAGGTGGAAACATCACAGATCCCATCTCACTGATTAACTGCCTGCTCTGTGTCCAGCTTCAGGATTCATTCAAAAACAGTACTAGTTAATGGTCTATACACAGCAGGACACTGTTTTTTTTATTGTTTTTTTATTTGGCATGGTCCATGTAACTGGTGAAGCAGGATGGGTACAGTCATTTTATACAAGTATCCTCCTTGAAAATACTCTGAAAGACAAATTAAGCTTTATAACATTTGCCTCAAACTGCAGCTGTAGCCCCCCAAGAAAATAACAAATCCAGCATGTTGTCAGCATACATGCACAGTGGCCTTGTCTGTCGGGGTCCAGGCCTCGGAGCGTCTCTCACATCTTGACAGGAACGGGGCCGATTATTCACACCATTAATTCTCCAATTTGCTGGCTGAAATAGCAGACCCTGCCTCAGCCCGCTGCCCCCCCATAATGGAAACCTGCTCCCTACCTCTCACTGACCAGCGGCCTGGTTAATTAAAACTCTTTTGGGAACCAGGTGTCAACTCACTGATATACCTATTAAACCCACTGCTGCCCTGCACGCCAAGCAAGCCACAACTCCAGCTGGTTCCAGAGAGGAAAATAGAGGTGTGGGGGTTTTTTTGGGACCCAAAATGTTTTTGCTACAGACAATATCCATATCAACTTGTATATCAAGTTTCATAAAGATCCGTCTACCCGTTCAAGAGTTATAGTCTAATATTGTAGACATCCACTCTTGCCGAACACAGACACAAAACAATACTACACTCATCCTTCGTTGGTGAAGCAATTATTCTGAAAATTATTTATTTTTAATAATCATCTGTTGAATATAGATGCAGTGTTGATTTTTTACTTTGTCCCCCCCTTAAAGCCTTCATACGTAGAACCCTGGAGGCTGATTCTCTTCACAGATGTGCGACCGAAGAAAGGCATTGTAATTCACCGTCTTTCAACAGACATTTGTGACATTTGTTTGTGCCACATGTGCCGTCGCTGTCACGGATTCTGTGAGATGTGTAAAGGTTAATTTCAGAAGAACAGACGGAAACAAAGATAGATACATAGATCGACATGCTGCTGTACTCTGACATGTCTGACTTTCGTCCGTTCGGTTCAGATGTTCCTCAAACGGTGTTGATCACATCCATTATGTCGTCAACCAGCTCGAGGGCAAGTTATGTAAACCTGATAATTTGTAAACTTTACACTACTCGATCCACCACACATGAACTGTACACACACACACACACACACACACACACACACACACACACACACCTACTTCCCACCTCTGTTTCCATCCCTTCTGTTTCACTTGTTCCACTTGATAACATCTCAAGGTCTGTTAGTGAGGATTATTGTGGCTGCAGTGAAATGCCAAGGGCAGGACAGACGCCCCTGTCCCCTGCTGCCTTCCAAAATAGATTGATCCCATCACTAGCCATGGCCCTTGTTTTTACCCCATTCAGATTGCTTTTCCTACTCATATTCCCTTTTTTCCACTGCATGTTGTGAGCACACACACACACACACACACCCCCTGTGCCCTTTGATGGAGCTCGTATTGGACAGGGTCAGTGAAATATGACGAGGCACGACAGGAGGGCAGGAGGGGGGAAATAGGGACAGATACCTTTTTCTCACACTGTTATCTGTCTCTCCTCTGTCTGCGTTTGTCCCTCTGGGGGTAAATATCTACTGGACCATTACAGTCTTCCACAACCCCAGTTTACCTCGCCTTTATTTGTTTGTACATGCTACTATTTGACATTCGACCAATATTCTAACAGGTTTTAAATTAGTATTCTAGTATGTGCTATTATTGACAAGTCTCCTGCTTGTTTAAACTTCTCCCTCGTTCTTCTGTGTCTGTATCTCATGTACCTCGCGCGTGTGTGCGGGTCCAGGCAATAGGAAGTCGGGGCAGGTGGTTATATAGCTAATAGCTCACTGGAGTGTTTCCTGCAGACGCTGCTCTCACTAGAACAAGACCCAACAGGTTGATGTGTACGGGGCCGGGGCCCTCGGAGATGTGTAGTGGCAGGTCACGGCTGATAAGGTTTCTTGGACCAAGGCCGGCTCGGTGCTCGACGCTCGGCTGGTTGCGCTTGTCCACCTCGCTCCAGTTCTCCCACCGTGAACTTGGAAGTTTGGCTTTGGACTGGGAGATATCTCTTTAGTTTTTTTTTCTTCCAGATTCCCAGGTTGCATCTTTGGCGCAGCGAAGCTGCTGCTAAGTTTAACAGTGGTGGGAATTAATTGTTCACTGTGATATAGTGAAACACTTTTCCTCATAAGGAAGCATGTTGATGTAGCCTTGATGGTTCTTGATGCCAAGTAGCAAACAGCCTGTAATGATGTTATTTGTTTACATGAACGTTAGGAAAACTGGTTATTCATATCCTTGTGTATATGATCATAAAATTATTTCACTATGGATTTCTGTTCTGTTTATATCTCTAGATAAAAAACAGGGGAAGTGCAGTATTTTCCACCATTGTCACCCTGCAGAATTAAACAAGAGTGAAAACTATGACCTCTGAAGTCAAACTTTGCCTTTGAGCAAATTGTTAATCATCGCATTATGTGTTTAATGACTAAACAATACAAACATGGACGCTGTCGGCAAAAATGTTTTGGCAGTTTGACATGTTGGTCAAACTGCCAGTGAATGTAAATTTAAAAAGTGAATGTGTTCCAGGATATATTCTTTTTACTAAATTGTACTCAATTTTGAACATGTTTTCCGTAGACATGGCCCAGTGACCCCCAGTGGCCTGTTGCATATTCCAATGATGGGTGTAACATTTCGTGTACAGCGCGACTTTGATTTAAACATACGCTTTTACTTGTCGACTTACAACCACCTCTGACATACTAGACGTCTCTCCCACTCACGGATGTTCAACAGATAAGAAAAGGGCCACAATTTTTTTGATAAATATCCCCATCTGAAGGCTACAAACTATTTCTTTTGAATCTTTCTAAACCTCTGACACGGTGCCCTAGAGACAACACGTGCCAAATATAGCTGTTTTGCCACTTTGCACAACAACTATCTTATCATATTAAATCAAATGATGATTGATTTAAAAGACACCTTTGGTATTTATGGCAAGAAGCCAGCAGTGTCACAGTCCTGTCAGTGATAAACACTTCTTTTGGACTTTGATGACTTCTCATGCCAAGTAGCACAGAACCAGTCACAGTGCCCAGTGCCAGAGTTGTAGGGTTTCCCTGACGTTGGGCTTGGGTGGGGTCTGGTTTCAGGGGGGCATGCTACACTGCCCACCAGTGTGTGTGTGTGTGGGGGGGGGGGGGGGGGGGGGGGGGGGGGGGGGGGGGGGCTGGGCAGAAGCCACTGAAGGGAGAAGCTACCCTGAAGAGAGGTGAGAACAGGGAGGGGGTTAGAATTGTTTTGTCTAGAATTCCTCAAGCACAACTACAAAGATGTTGCAAGGGGCCAAAAGCGCTTTTGAAAGTTTCCAAAAGGAGAACATGATTGTTGGATAAACCATCCCCAACTCGCCACTTTCTCACCACCGCCGGGGGGAGGACGACCTCTGACCCCCAGAATGAAAGTACAGGGGTGACGCCGAATGCAGCCACCCAGCCAGCCAGCCAGCCAGAGCCGGCCCTCTCTTCTGACTGCACCCCTACTACCACCACCACCACCACCGCCACCACCCAAGCTCACACACTCCAATTTCACCCCCACTGCCCTGCCCCACTCAACCGCAAAAAAAAAAAAAAAAGCCCAGAAATTCATGTCTTTCTCTTTGGTCTCTCCCGAGCCCGTCCCTGTGGCTCAGGAGTCAAGAATTCAATTAGTTAAAAAAAGGGAAGAAAAGAGCGAGGCTGCAACAATGCAGCGATAAGGGGGCAGAATGTGCGTTCCCACACGCTAAATACAGGGCGCTTTCCCTGGGGCCCACAGAGCCAGAGGACCCGCACCGCAGGAGGCGAGAATAATCACAGCTCGCTCTGAACCCCCTCATTACACACACACACACACACACACAGACACACACACACACACCTTACATTCCTTGCACACACAGATAGCTTCATGCACACACGCATTATGGGCAGACATTCCCCTGAAGAGAGACACACCTTGCAGACAAACTGCCCCACACTACACACACACTACACACAGACACACACCGCACATAAAGACCTCTCATTACATGCCGGCCTCATACAGGTGTTCTTGGGGCTCAGGTTTACCGAGGAAGAGTGTGTTTTCACACTTTGCCTGATGTCAAACACAAACTGCAGACAAACAACTGTCCAGGTCCGTTTCCAAACGTTCAAAACAACATGTACTTGCAGAATAACGTGGTGGAGATTCATGTTTTTTTGTTTGTACCATTATCTTCAGCTTTACATACACAGCATGTATGTAAAGTTGTTCTTCTGTTTATTACAGTTAGTCTAGTTTCACCTTCTATGAGTAATGTTTTCCAGTGTTGCTTATTTAACTGTGGTTTACACATTTATCATTTTCAGTTTATATGATAGCAGTACCGCTTTTATCTACCCAAAATATATTGATTAATAATTCAAGAGAAAAAATTTAAACAACAATTTTATTCATCAGCAAAATGATAAATGTCAGCATTTCTTGCTTTTTTTCTGTTTATCACTGAACTGATTTTCTTTGTGGCTTTGACTGCTGGTCTGACAAAGCAAGATCAATTACTAAATCATAAGTTAGTGGAAATATTGCCTGAGAATGAAAACAATCACTAGCTGCAAGATTTGTAAAAATAAATGAATTCATGTTTTTTGCAAGCTGTTATTTTAGATGAGAAGAAAAGCTGTAAAACGAAATTGTCAGTTTAAGTAAGTTATCAGATCTAAGTGTTTATTAATGTATTAATTATCAGCTCTATCTCTGCAGCATAAACAGATAACGGAAGACAATATAGTAAAACACTGCTGTGATATGTATGTTTGTCCTTAGGTATCTGCTTACAGATACATTATGTATAGTGTGTTGTAAACCAGTAATTAAATTGGTTCATAACTGGTTGCCTATGAGTCCAAAAATCACCTTTAAATTATTTTCTTCAGACCAACTGTCCAAAACAACAAAGATAATAGGGATATTAAGGAAACTGGGAAAATCTGAAAATTTACAGTGGAGCAAAAGTTTTTACACTTAATAATTGTCTGATGTTGAGAATTTGGAGTTACGGATGTTGAAGCTGCAGGTCTGGTCTCGGTTACCTGAACCTGATAGATCCCTTCTATATTTTTGAATGTATAAGTTTTACCATTTTGAATTGTAAAAGACTATAAGTGTGAAGATGCGTGGATCGATCGGGGCACCGCGGAGAACCCTAACAGCGTGGGAGTGTTTGTGATGTGCACCGGCCGCAGTGTTATTCATACAGCACATTATCCTAATGAGCGTCACTCCCACCACATTTTCGAGCAGCAGAAAAGCTCTGTGATCACTGAAGCTCCGCTTCTCGTGGATTTCCAATTTAAAACTTGTCAGTCGCGCTCCGCGTCGACACGGGACCATTCAGACGCTCGTCACGGAGGACCTCCTTTTGACTGACTCGCCACCGAAATGTCACCAAAGTGATTCTTTCGGATTTGGTTTATAAAGGCTGTTTTGTCATTTGTTTGGTCTTTCTGTAGCCTCTGAATTGATTGTTTAAAAGGAGCAATGCAACAGTTTTGCTCTCCTCTGGTCTTTATAACTCCTGATGAAGGAGCATAGCCAGAATGTTTTCAACAAGTCAACTTTATACACCCATTAATCGGGATACATTCATCCATCCATCAATCAATCAATCAAACAAATTATCTACTTAGACATACTATAATTAATGGCATTAGATTATTTATTCAAAAACTCAAGTAAAATTATCAGATGACAGATGAATAGTAACGATTATTTTCATTATCGATTAATCTGTCGATTATCGATTCACTGCTGCAACTCTACAGATTAATAAAGCAAAAACACTTAGCTTTTTCTGTTTGCGTATTATTTTATAGCATGATAAAATAAATAAATGAACTCAGCACATTTAAAACACAATAGATGATTATGTTTTTTTAAATGTTTTTTTCTATATATGATCATATTTTTACATATATGTGCATGTTGTTCTGGTGGTCGCATATCACAAAAGAATGACGTCAAACTCTTTCCGTCTACACTGCTTGAAACTTGGAACAAGGCAATAAGAAAAATGGTGATGGTGCAGGTTGTATTGTCTGTGAAAAAAAATGGATTTTAAAGGGTGGGCATACAGGAAATATGCCGAAACATCTTCTAACACAACACGGGCTTGAAATTCCAGGAATGCCACACATTTGTACACCCTGCGCACGATGAGTTCCACTTCTCAATGAGCATCTCGGTCCACAAACTGCCGGGGTTACATCTGTAGATGTTATCGACTTCCACCCCACTTTTGGATTAGATCAGCTGGTCTGAGATTTGTCAATCCAAACTTTTAAATGATGACTGGATAGAGTAATAGAAGCAGCTATCAGATCTCAACTGCGATGTGGTTGCTGTGTGGATGGTGCACATCCGGATATCGCCACTGTCACATCCGAGACCAGGTTCTCATCCAGAGGTCCCGTCTGTGGTTTAGACGGAATGTAAATTAACAGGAATTATCACTGTGAACTTTTTCTGTACTAAACCAGATCAGGTTCTTTCACAGACATTAACCGAGTGATGTGAACAGAACCGTCAAACTTTTAACAGGTGGATTTTTACACCACTTGCATACCACGACATATTATCGTCATGGTGAAGGTATCACTGGCATCAAACGTTATTCCAGATCAGCTAAGTGACATTAGTGTGTTGTTGTAGCATCTAATGTGTGTGTGTGTGTGTGTGTGTGTGTGTGTGTGTGTGTGTGTGTGTGTGTGTGTGTGTGTGTGTGTGTGTGTGTGTGTGTGTGTGTGTGTGTGTGTGTGTGTGTGTGTGTGTGTGTGTGTGTGTGTGTGTGTGTGTGTGTGTGTGTTGGGGACAGTTGTGTTGGGCCCTGGTCTGTTCCAGGAGGCTGAACAGAGCCAAGGGGCGGACTGAAGAATGTCCCGGTGACCCTACACACTGGAGACACAAACAGAAGCCAAAAGAGCCACAGGGGGGTGGGGATGGGAGAACGGGGTCCAGGCGTGCGCGTGTGCGTGTGTGTGTGTGTGTGTGTGTTCATGCGTAGCAGTTTGTTGATTTGTTAGAGAGAGAGAGAGTCTTAGAAAGTGGATGTTTGTGTATGCATATGTTTTTGAGAAGAGGCTCGTAGTAAAAGACACAGAGAATGTGTGTGTGTGTGTGTGTGTGTCTGTGTGTGTGCGTGCGTGTCAGGGATCAGCACTCGCACCCTTTGGCCATTGTCTCCCTCCCTGACCGATATAAAAGCATCATAACCCTTTGAGCTCAGACATATTTAGAAGGCAGATAAAAGCACTTTTTACAAACTAGATACACGTCGGACACAAAGACTGGGGTCAAGCGCAACAAATTAACAACCCTCTTTTTGTGTGAGGGTGAGGGCGGGGGGTTTGGGGGCGGGGGTGGTGGTGGTGGTGGTGGTGGTCCACCCCCCCCCCCCCCCCCCCCCCCCCCCCCCCCCCCCCCCCCCCCCCCCTGAGTCCAGAGCCAAATGCCTTCACATTCCCAGGTCGGGGTTGTGGGCTGTTCTCTCGCATTTGTGTCGTAATTGGTCCTGTGGGGTCAGAGACTAAATGTTAAGAGACAAATACTGGAAATTACGTTTTGTGTTGTTGTTGTTTTTTTTTTGTTATGTTAAGACATGGCTAATTTAAAAAAAACAGCCATTATGAAAGGCCAGCATTTCAGGGTCACCAATGCCATCACAGCAAAGTTCTACTCACTGAAATCCAAACCGTTAAAATTCTTTAGCTGTTAAGGAAAGCTTTCATATTAATTATAATAACACGTGATCGGAGACACAAAGACAATAACAATTCTTTCTTTCTTTCTTTCTTCTCTCTCTTTATAACATAACTCACCTTGGCAATTAGTTAGCTAGTTCATCAATAATCCATCAATCGGCAAAAATATAAATATTAATTAATGGCCATTTATCATGTATCAAGCAAAATTACCAAACATTTCCAAGTCTCATTATATTGTAAAACTCTTTTTGAGCTGTCGCTCACACAAACTGAGATCTTTGCCACATTTATTGCTAATTTCCAACATTACGCAAACTAGATAGTGTGCGATAGTGTGTTTAATTTCCCCTCTCAGTTGCATTACAGTAAATTAAAAAAAAAAGAAGTTGCGAAGTTGGTAAACATCACTCCCCGACACCTTAAGAGACGTGCTAGCAACAGAAGCTACGACTCAGGGGATTTGGCCTCGTGGTTACAGCGTCCGTCTCCTGTACCCAAGGCGCACTGTACCAGTGCAGTCAAAAAAAACAAACAAACAACAACAAACAATTTTTCTCCAAATCGCTTCAGCCCCTTTAAAACGTATTTGTTTCGGCAAAGCCAGACAAGTTGCCGGGCAACTGCATCAGTCATGAGCACCCCACCCTGTCTACGAAGGTCCCATCCCCGCTTTTACATTTTGGAAAAAATGTAAAAGTGGGAAGAAGATGCCGAAGATGTTGTTGTATTTAATGTGCACTAAGCTGCGATCAGAGAGTGTGTGACAGCAGCAGAGTGGCCGTGGCGGTCTCTGGGAAAAGCGCGGTCCTCCCCCTGTGCGGGCATAGTGTTGATCTGGAGATAACAATGTTGGTACTGTTGGACTCAACTCCCAGCGGGGGCTCTCACACTTAGTATGTGTGTGTTGTTGTTGGTGCTGTTGTTGTTGTTGCTCCTCTCCACGTCTGTGCTTCCCAATGTGTGTTTGCACTCATGGGAGAGCGTTGTGAATGTGTGTGTATATGTGTTTCTTCAGATCAGTGATTTGTGCGTCTGTGTGTGTGTGTGTGTGTGTGGGGGGGGGGGGGGCATGGGTTCCCAATGAGGACTCGGTCAGTTTGTGTGACCCTGCCACACAGGCCCTTAGATAATACAGCCAGCTGATGAGGTTACCCAAACGGCAGCAGAGGCCCAGCATGCTGCTAATGATGAGAGGGCGTAGTGGGGGGGGGGGGGCGCGGATCAGGACAGAGGAGGGTGACTAGATATGACCGTGTGTGTGTGTGTGTGTGTGTCTGGGTGTGTGTGTGTTTTTAACGGGGACATCTGCCCCACACTAGGCGAGAGAGGCTCTGACCTTAGCAGCTATAATATCAGTGCAACAAGCTCCGGCCCCGGATCAGGGCCCTGGTTGGCGCTCCAGAGTTTTGCGGGAGGCGAGGGAGTAGTCAGTTCTTTTTATTGTATGGTCGATGTCCCTCACCCCCCTCGCCTCACCGCCACCCTACCTCCGCCAGCACCACGGCTCATTGAGGGATGAGTAATGTGAGTAATGGAGAGTAATAGGGTCCAGATAGCGAGTGTGACCATAACCCTATTGTATCCTGTGTCAACGGGTCAGAGGTCAGCCACCACGCATACTGGTCCCGGCCCTGTCCGACCCATTTGGGCCATAAATGAGTTTACCCAACACTAATTACTGGGGGCCTGCCAACGGGCCGTGCTGCTTAACGGGCCTGACAGCTGCCTCTATGCCTCACTTAGATGTCCTCACTCCCACCCCCCCCAACACACACAGGCCTGTCCTGTCCTGCCACCCATTTAACCCCCCAATACACACACACACACACACACATCCCCACTTATCACCACTCCGCTTGGCAGTACATGTGTGTGTTGATGCCCGCAGCATCTCCTCGGTCACAGCTTTGTCCGTGTCTGTTTTTACGTAACAGCTCTTCTCATCTGGAGCCCCGTTGGATGAATTTAGTTTGAGTTTACCGTCGTCTATCATGGTTTTATTAAAAAAAAATTAGTGGGGTGTTACATAACTAATAACTCCAGGACGGACACTGCGGACAGAACATATGACACATTGTTTGAGTGAAACACACTCTAATCTATTTCTGTCGACAACATATGTTTTGTTTGAGAGACCTTGTAGTAGACCACACACTTGAATGTGTCCTATCCTTAATTATGATTGATTAGTCAATCCTGGTATCATTTTAGACAAATGTAATTACAGATTTAGTGATTACATGCAGTATCTTCTTCCTCAGGCCTGAGTAGCGTCACAAGATCTTCCCGTCAGGGCCCATCAGCCTTTATCCGTCTGGGGTTTCCCTGGTGGCGTGTAGGGTTTAATATGCTGACCATTGAATCGTAACATCTAGGTGTTTGACCAGAGACCTTCGTCACATGTCAATCCCCAATTCTCCCACAAAAAAATTGATGGTAATGATTTTTTTGAAAAAGGCAAACAGTGGTAAAGTCACCCTGCATTTAGCCAAACCTGGAGCAAATCATAATAGTATAGATAACTTTAATTACACAAGTGGTTCACTAAAACAATCTGTGCAGTGTAAAATTCCTGAGAGGATGTTAAGGACTAAAGTTGACACTAAGTTTGGGATTAAAATAACAACCTTTATCCTAACCTTTTACCAACAGCTCTCATCAGTTACTGGTGGCTGTCATCATCGGCATCCTCATCATCGTCTCCTGGTTCTCTGAACAAAATGGACAACGTGTGATTCAGAAAGTTTGAAAGTTTGTTTTTTCGATAATACATTATTGTTACTTTTGAAACTCTCTCTTTGTCCCGGGATCACTTCACAGTTTCCACACACACACACACACACACACACACACACACATACACACACACACACACACACACACACACACACACACACACACACACACAGAGATGTTAAGCAAAAGAAAGAGATGTGGTGTGACAACATGGACAGACTCCGACAGGGTTCCCTAACCTACGCGCTCCGCCACAGCGGGAGCTAATAGCTTCCTTCCCTTCACGGCGGTTTACAGGCGGGGAGTTAACCTCGGGGTCAACATAAATGTGGTTTTCTGGTTTGAATGTACACATACAGTCAGTCCCAAAAACTATCCCTGGAATTTACTTCTTTTTTTTTGGCGTTACCCATACACATCTACAGTAAAGGTCCAGCTGATTTATCTGCAGGCTGCAGACGTCAGTCAGTCTTTTTATACCTTGAAGAGAGACACAAGTGATTCATCCTTAACACAGGGTCTAGAAACAGGAGATAGTTATAAATACTCCACACCGGAGAGGACAGTGAAGTAAGGCTTATTTTTCGATTCACAATACATTAAAATATATCTTCAAATTAAAAAGAGTTGTGTCAAGAACAGGTGTGTGCCTTGAGTAAGGTGTTTGTTTTCCCCTGTAACTTTCTGTGCTCAGTCGAACTGTTTGGGTCTGGTAGCTGTTTATGTGGATGACAGAAATTATAATTCTTGTAATTGATTAATCAGTTTAACTACACTTTCATCGATTAAGTTTGTTATCCTCAGACTACCAATTGTCTTCACTTGTTAACTTTATGTGGAACAAACTTCATTCATTTGTCTGTCGCCAACCAAAGTCATTTCGATATTTTCAAATTTTCTTTTTTCAGTGTAATTTATCAAGTGAAAATACTTTTTGAATTTTTTTTTCTCATCCTCTCAAAGTAAACTTAGTTTCATTTCATTATAAATTGAATAGTTTTGAGTTTTTGTCCCGCTCCTTAGAACAGCTAACAAACATTTCTTTGGTTTCATAATCTGTGTTTTCATTACACATTAGTTAATCCATCTACAGAATGATTAACTGCATATAGTTCATTTATTATGATATCAGTTTTAGTCCTAATCTGCCAGTATGTTTCTTATATGTGAAGATAAGAAGAACAAGTGGAGATCCGGTGTCAGATGAACTGATTTCAGTTCCACAGCCCTTGTATGAATTTAGTTTCAGTTATCTTCAGTTTGTCTATTTTGCATGTGACGTGAATTCTGGAAGTTGCATCTAGTATGTTGGCTTCAGCGGTGTCGTGTAAAACATGTTCTCAGCGCTGCACGACCACCTGCGAGAATTCAACAAATGAGGTTTTAAGTACAGATCATGTGGAGTGAAAAGGGAAATCGATGTATCACATCATCAGCACATCATCAGAGAGTAGTTTTCAGTCTGGATTTAATGATTTTTTTTTTTTAAACTTTTGCTCTGAAGGTGACCTCTCCCTCCTCCACCCGCTTCTAGATCACACACAAATGCATCTGTCTCTGCGTCTCCACATCTACAGTACTCTCATCCAGCCAATGGCATTTGTCAAGTAACTACTTCTGTGTTTGTAAAAGGCGGGGCCCTCCCACCTGTCCATCAACCCCGTAGGAGGGCACTAAGCCCTGAGTCTCGGGCCTGGCCCAACAGAAGCCCCCCTACCACCAGCACCCCTGGCCACCAACCCCACCCTCTACACAGTTCCTAACAGCCCAACACACCCTGTCGGCCCTCTCCCGCAGTGCTCCTCCCCTCTCCTTTCACCACTCCCACACTTCTCCACATGCGTGGCATTCATGGTGCATACCTAGGCCCGCTAATTCCAACCTGCCACTCCAAAGGATCACGAGTGTTGTAGTTTTCTTCTTCTTTCTTCTTCTTCTTCTTCTTCTTCTTCTTCTTCTTCTTCTGCTTGGAAACAGTGTGTGGTGACCGAGGCAGGGGACGGGTGCGTGAGTGCGGCTCCCCGTTTGATCAACAACACTTTTATGATTGTTACGATAAACGATCTCCTAAGAGATGAACAGGCTGTAGTCCCGTTGGATCTACTGTCCCTGTCTCATTAATTCATTCTTAAAGACACATTCATGAAGCCCCGTCCTGTTACAGTGTGTTTACTGCAGTTCCCACTGTTGGTAAATCAAGTCACTACACAAAATAGAAAAAAATGGGTTTGGGGGATATTTAAAAAAAAAAAAATGTTTACAACAGCCAGCACTGAAGTCAGAAGCTTTTAGTGTTGGAGAAATGTTTTGAATTTTGTTCAGTGTAATTTTCTTTCCTCTTTCTGCCGTAGTAGGTCAAAAATCAAAAACAAGCGATTTGAAAATATCACCGCAGGCTCAACAAACATATATATATATAGAACTTGAATTAAGAAAATAAACAAAATTTATTTTTATGTAAAATGTTAACACATAAATGCACTTTTTTTTTTGCATTGTTTATTCTGTACAATAAAAGATTTCATATCGGTAAACACCGATATAACCCTAAACCATATATATTTCATATACATAATATATATTTATTCTGCAAATTCATTGGAGAATTCAAATTCATCTGGTTTCTCCTGTTCTCTCTCCTTCACAGCTCGTTTGTAACAGGAACCGCCTGCTGCGAGAACTTCTCCCCTCTTCGCATCTGGGATGTGGAACGGTGAGTCAGGAAGCTGCTCCCACGTGCTGCAGCATCGCTGCGCATTGTAACAGCTCAACAAAATATTTGCTCGATGCCGGTTTGTGTTGAGAAATCAGACAGGATTGATAATGGAAGTGAGTGCTCATGATGTCATCGTGATCCCCCTGTGCACATAAACTCGCCTTCCTGCGAGTGCGATGTGCAATCTGTGCCCCAGTTCCCCCAGAGTCCAGTGCATTGTGGGTTAAACACTGTGATTATCAGTTATGGACAACTTCCACCACCAGACAATGTGCTCTTGTAAATCTAATTTACCAGATTAATGTTCCCACATGGCTTTTGTTCTCCATCAGTGCATGAACACACAAGAGACAGTGTGGCCCTTTATCTGTCCAAAACGGCAAATGAAGCACAAGTTTGAAAACACCAGCGCCGAACACACCGGGCCGGAGCGAGGAGCACTTTCAAAAACGCGGGGGCCTCCGACAAAATTCCTGTCTTTGAAAGGCGAAGGCTTAAACCCGATACATCTCTGACAAGGCTGCTGTAATTCCCGGCTTTACCTGAGCCAATTAAAACAAGCCGACGCGACACAGCACAGGCCCGGACACAAAAAGCCGCTTCCTGCTCTACAAATGGCCTGGAAATCTGAGGAGGGGGAGAGAGAGAGAAAGTGAGGGAAGGGATGAGTGGGGCAGGTTGCTCCGGGAGTTTTGCAGGTGTTGAGGAAAGTTAACGTGGTCACAAGGCGCAGCGGACCTGGATAATACATGTGTCCGCTAAAGTCCATCGGATTTCATGGTATTCCCCCGGACGGAGATGAAATACCGCCCCTCGCTGACACGGAGATCTGTTCAGAACACAGCAAAATGTTCACATTTGAAATATAAAAAAATATATATATATATATTTAACCACAGCAAATTAAAAGTGTCTAACATATCTATCTTTAAATATTTGCCTCAGCAGTTTGTAAAATATAAATGAGTTTGGGCATTTTCTTTAAAGAAAGCAGATATGTACAAAGTAAAGAAATGCCACCTATTAAAGGGGCAGTAAGCGTTTTTGGAGAAAGATTTGTTTGTTGTTGATTTTTCTGACCTTGCTGGTCGGGACTCGAACGTGCAGCCTCGGGTATGGGAGACCGACGCGCCTACCACGAGTCCGAAACCCCAGAGTCGTAGCGTCTGTCGCTAGCACGTCTCTTAAGGTGTCGGTGAGTGATGTGCAGAATCAGGACTGAGCCGAAAAAACTGGTCCCCCCGCTCTGATTTTCCGTGTGATAAACAGCTGAGAGCAGAATTCCAGGCTGAGCGTGCACACGGCTGTACAGCCCAGACGGGTGCAGGGTGAGGGTGATCAGGGTGCATTGTTCAAATATACTGTTACTGGAGCTTATATGAAGACATTCAGACCTTCCAGCCGTATGTGATATCTGAAAAGGGGTTTTTGACCCCATGTGCTGCTGCGGCGGCTCCTGATGTGCTGCTCTCACATTAGGGATGTTTTCCTTCATTGAAACGTGAAGGACCCAAACCAGGAAAAACAGATCCAGCCATGCTGATATTCTTTCACACACACACACACACACACACACACACACACACACACCACTGTCCAGACCCACCCACCAGCATAAACCTCGCAACCCTGCTGCATTAGCACGACCACATTTTCCCTTTGATTCGAGACACGTCTGAGCCAAAAATCATGATAAACAAGACACTGTTGCACCTGCGGCAGATCACAGAAGAGGAAAAACCGCAAAGGATGCCACTTCCTGCCTCTGTGGTGGAAAATAGTGGTGGCACTGTCAGTCCATACAACCCATTACCTGGGTCATCCGGCAGTAAACTAGCTTCCTTACCCAAAATGACAATAAGAAGATAGTGAGGGAAACATGACAGAGGACGACTTCTGTTCACCGTCCCATGTCATCACTATCCTTTAAAATGCCGATTGTCCAGTTTGACAACGCATTGACATTTTTTATGACAAAATAAGTTTTTCCTACCTTTCATACCTTTATATCTTCCTTGTGCTCTAAAACACCAACTTGTCCTCATTACCTCATGCCCATATCAGTGTTGACTCTTGTTGCTTTGACTGTGACAAAGTGAAATGCTCACCTGTCTGGAGTAGACAAAATTCCCTCAGAAGACGCTGGTTGATATTAAAATGTTTACATTTTACCTAACATAAATTATGTTTATCTTCTTAGTTCAAATTTTATATATTTGGTTGTGTCAGTTTTTTCTTTTTCTTTTAATAGTTATTCATGACCAAGTTTATGGTTAAACTTAAAATTCAAGCCTCAATTACATTTCTTTGTCATAAAGGTTTGATAACGACATCTTAGGATAAGTGACACATTTAAATATATATATTTATATATCGGCGGATGTATCGGTATCGGAATTCTCGTACTCCCTAATATGGATATCGGCATCAACCCCCCAAAAAATCATATCGGTCGGGCTCTATTTTGATGATGCTCGTTGAAAATTCATCAGTACTGTGATTTTTTTTGTGGGGGGGGGGGGGGGGTTGTAGATCACAATTACAAAATTGGTCCCAAAAAAAGCAATTAGTTGAAATTGTTCAGATCAAGTTGATTCTCTGCGATTATTCAACCGTTCTGGAATCATTTTCTAACTTTTGTGTTGTAGCATCTTAAAAGCATAGTGTGCGTGGAGGGGGGGTCATAAAGCCCAGACTCCCGTCGAGCTCTTGGAGGTTTGAGTTTAATTTCATTTAGCGCTTCCTCCTTTTTCCCCTCCGTCGCGATTAATTCTGTCTTTTTTTCGGACGGCAACAAAGGGCTCTTATGATCAGCCATATAGACGGGGATCCCACACAAGTGGAGCCATCAGAGCAGCACCCCAACTTTTCACACTGTCTTCGCTCATGGCTAAACACGGAGAGGAGGGCAAAAGCATCAAAGAGAAAAGGGGACGCTGACCATCACTCCCCGACTCCCCGAGATTCCCCTCTGTTCCTCAGAAAGGGAGCCCTCCTTTTTTACAATCAAACGGCCGGGCGAGGATTCTTGACATTCCTGGCGCTGAAAGGAGCTCGGGTTAAATGTCTGCGTCGGGCTGGACGCTCTGTTATACAAATTGCAGCCGTATTGTCTCTGCAGCGCACGCGTGTGTGCGACATTTTGAAGGTGGCCATAGTCTACGGGCCCCCCGACAGCCGGTGCCCCCTCCTCTCGACCGCGTCTTGCCCCGGGAAGGCCTCGCATTCCTGCTGCAGTTGTGCCGCTCGCGGTGAGCTCAGCGGTGCAGGGGCGAGCCGGGTGGACGCGCAGCGGGTTTGTGTGGCTCCCCTCTGTTTGTTTTAGCCGGTTAAAACCTCAGCGGGGCTCCTTTTCTCTACCTGTCTGACGTCTTTTGACGAGAGCGACCGTCCCCAGGCTGCTGTTTAGGGCTCAGACTTAACTTTACAAGAGCCTCCAACCACTTCTTCACAAAAACACACACACACACACACACACACACACACACACACACTGCTTTTCTTTAGCCGTCCCCACACACTGGAGGATAATGCCCCTTAGCTTCTTCTACTTTTTTTTTTTTTTCAACATTGTCAATTCATTCATGGTTCTCCTTTCACAACCGTGTGTGTGTGTGTTTGTGTGCGTGTGTGTGTGTGTGTGGCCCCTAAAGCCAACCTGACTCCTGCAGTGAGACCAGACAGGCTTAAATCAGGACTTAGACCCAGTGTGTCACACAGCCAGTGGCCCCCTCATAACAATAACTAAGTCCGTGCCCCCTAGGACCACCAGTCTGCCCATCTCACAAAGTAGCTGCCGCACTGCGCCTCGGAACCGCTTCGTTATCAAGCCGCAAAAAAAAATGAAATTTTAATTTCTTTCAAAAATAGATGATTTCCATGTGAATCTGGAATCATTGTCGCTAGGCATGTGGCTACAGTTACAACCTGGGCCATATTCTTGTTGCTTTAGTTATTTAGTTTATCTCCGTTATGATTAAATTATCCATTAGTCCAACAAATGTCGAGCACAACTGAGTACACTCCTGCACAATACCTCTAAAATGTTAATAATTCAAAATGATTGGATTCTTTTCAAGTTAAAGTGTAGAGAATTTGATCGAATGTATTATTCAAAACAAACAGTCAAAGAAAGAAACCCGACTTGATGAAGATGGGAGATGGAACAAGAGCATCAGTATAGGCAACTGAATATAAGATGGAACAAAACTGCAGCGCTGGATAGGAGGTTAATGAAAGAGCCATACTGCCAGTAACAAAAGACACAACGACCGTCCTCCACAAGTTATGCAATATTGCTCTCAAAAACAGACGAGGATTATGTGTTGAAACTGGTGTTTCAGTGACTGATCAGAACAGTGTGAAAGACAGCAACCACTAACTAGAGTCCAAGAAGAAAACCGTAGCTCACAATAAAAGATAAAAAATGAAGATTACATTTTGCCAAAGAACACCAAAAGAAGTCTAATTTTACATTTTTTGTCAAATGAAACCAAAGTAAATTAGTTCAAATCTTAGAGTGTGTATAATAATGGACGTAGACCCATGGTCCAGAAAAGTGAGGCCAATGCGGAAGTGACTGAAACCTGTGTTCTCTCAAATGACCAGCAGGGGGCGACTCCATTGAGGGCAAAAAGAAGTTGATGGAAAATACAAACATTTTCCTGAGGAGTTTCAAATCTTCAATACTGCATGATGCTCATTTTGTAAATCATGGTCCCATTTAGAGTAGAATAGACGATAAAGCACAATATGTATTGGGGAGTGGATACGACATGATTGACAGCTGGTACCGTCCAATGGTTGCAGGTCGCAGGTGTAGTTGGACGTGTAGTGTCCTCGAGCTCTCAGTCAAGGCTTCTCCAAATATGGTTACTTCTGGGGTTATTTTTTAAACCAAGATGGCACTGGACAAAATGCCAAACTCGAGCCACAGGAACGGCATGTCATAAACCGACGGGTGACGTCACGGTATCTGAATTAAGGCAACAGTATGAGATAAAACGGAAAAACAGCTTTTAGGTAAAAACACGTCAGGAGGAAGCTATGGCAAAAATTGGATTGTTATGACTCACCCAGTCAGTTATGTTTCACAGCCGCCCCATGTGACCCCCTGCACTCTCACAGGCATTCTCCAGGGCCAGACGGCAGGTATGTAACATCGCCGACCCAGCGGAGCGATGGGCCCGGGATGGTCAGATCAGAACATGGTGCCGCCGTTCACTAACAGATACAGTCATTTTGACAGATTACATGCTTACGCCTTCCATCCTGTAATCACACGCCGCCCATAAAAGCCGGTGACCTACCAATTTGAGCATCCCTGCTGTTTTGCACTGTGCACCAGCTCATCACACGGGTGCTATTACTGACTTTAAGATCTCCGTGCAGATGTCAGGGTTTGTTTTATGGAAGCTGCCGCTTTTATTCTCCATTCGGATGTTTGTAACAAAGTTTTTTTCAAGAGCGCCGCTCGATTGCAATGGTCTCGTTTGAAGTACTTTAGGGGCTTCGGGGTTTCGAATTGATGATCTCCTTTGGCGGCGGTGCTGTGACGGAGACATCATTACTTAGTTATGAATGAACAGGTTCGCATCCCTTTGGCTTGAACGAGTTTCTTTTTGTGTGGCATGTGCTAAGCTCCTCGGGTTTTAGTGGTAAGGGGAAAATGAGGGGTCACTGCCCCACGCAGTCACAAACTCAACCCTCATCACAGACTCCCCATTGGCCCGGGCTTAGTCATGAGATCCTGGCAATGAGAGAGCTCTCACCCAATAAGGCGCCCTCTGGGGAAAGCCCTGGTCCAATAAGAAGACCCCCTGTGGTAAGGCCGGGGGATTACCAGCCAAAGTCTGCGAATTGAGCTCCGAGGCAAGGGAGGGGGGCACGAGTCGAGGCGCAGGGCCGCGCCGTCGCCATGGCCAGCGGACTCCTTTAAATGGTTGCTACGGGGCAGGTATCAAACGTGCGAGAGTTGCACAGAGTCACGGTCATGGAGGGTATTAAATGGCAACAAAGAGACAGTTATTCTGCAATAATCTGCCCTGCTGAGTGCAAGTTATTCTCCAATAATCAAGAGGCGAGGAGCAAGCGGTACAGAGCTGTGATCACAAGAGCATGGTGCTGCATGCAGCTGGTCCCCCTGTGTGTCACACACACACACACGAGTCACACCATATCAAACCATCTGAATTTATCACTTGTACATACACACACTTCACGTGTCTCAGTCCCACACTCTGTATTCACTAATCCTGGCACAAATACTGTGTCAGTCTTGATTTTAAGTAAACTAAGTTTTTTCTCGTCGTAGACGGAAAATACAACTTGAAATCATGAATGTGATGAGGATGATAATGATAAAGAAATGTGGCAATTCATGGCTTCAAACCCTTTTGCTCTCAACAAAAGGAAGTAGCTAACTTGGGCAAAATTTAATCCTCGACCAGCAACAAGTAGGTTTCAGGCTTTAAAAAACATAGCAGCTATTTCAGTTTTCTACCTACCTACCTACTTACCTACCTACCTCCTTACCTGCCTACTTACCTTCCTACCTACTTACCTACCTACCTCCTTACCTGCCTACTTACCTACCTACCTACTTACCTACCTACCTCCTTACCTGTCTACTTACCTACCTGCCTACCTACCAACTTGCCTACCTACCTACCTACCTACCTATCCACCCAACTACCTACCTACCTAGCCACCTGCTTACCTACCTACCTACCTACCTAATGAAAGAAAATCTACTTCAGTCCTCCAAAAACATTTGCCAAAAGTGTCGACCTAAGTTACGTTACAGCAAAACAACTTCTCTGTACAAAGTCCTGTTTACTATTCTAACACTCAAAACGTTTCTGTTTGTAGATGTTTCTTATACATTTTTTAATTCTCTAAATGTTTGTTCATCGCCAGGGATTTCTCCACCCATGAACAGTCAGTGTGGGAGTGGCAGAATGGGAGACACACTGAGGGAAAAACCAGTGGCTTGAATAAATAAAGCCAAACTAGCTTCACTGAATAATTTAATGGAGCTGGGTCATGGCACGCGTAATTTTGTTTTTGTAGATTTTAGATTTCATCACAAGATAATTTTGTCACATTTATTCGTTTGTTCTCAACATTTCACAGTTGCTGTATTCATTTATAGTTTGGGTCTATGTGGTTTTCTGGACATGTCCCATGTGGAAACTGAACTCCTTTCTTCTCTCTGCTCCACCAGGTTGGAGTGTGTGTGCAATCTGGGCTCAGAGTTCCGTCGCGGCGCCGGTGTGTTGGACATCGCGTTTGAGTCTCCGTTCCAGCTCTTCACGTGCGGCTACGACACCTTCATCCGACTATGGGACCTCCGACTCAGCCCGCGGTACGTCAAGCAACTCAGGTTCAATTTGAACATTACCTGTTGGCGCACTGATGGATTTATATCTTGCACGTTTCATTCTTTGTGTGAAGCAGTTAAAACTATTCTAACCTGTGGTGTTGACACAGTCTCAGTGTCTGACAGGGAAAGTTGGATCTTCTTGTTGAACAGTGACACCTACAGTGCTTCAGACTTTTACCACAATAAACATTTCAGTCGGACTGAGCTCATCGCACATTAAATACGTCTCAAAAACAAACATCGCTTTTGTATTTGCATCTCGTGTTCATAATAGTTTGTTCATCGACAGATGAGCCTAAAAATTGACCTAACTAATTAGAATGATGACGATCAAAATAAATCAAAGAAAAAGTCAATAGAAGGAAATAAAAACATATTATATAATAATAATAATAATAATAAAGTGAACTATCTTCAACTGTTAGGTGTAAATGTGAACAAAACTTGAGTTACTCATTGTGTCTCTTAGTTTTTAATTGTAAATTTGCTTTGAATCACTAATTTTGGCAACATAGCTCATATCACGATATAATATCACGATATAATGTCACAATATAATCATATCACAATTTGCTTCCACTAATAATCGATAAAACATATTCCTGCTCCTAGATTAAATAAATGCACTATGGAATTATTTTTTTTATGACACAGACAATCACAGAATTTTCAGTCATGACAGATGATTTGAAGTTATGGATCCAGCCGCCAAAACTGTGTATGAACTATGTGCATAGTTCACTCAGCGTTATAAAAGGTGTAAAAATCCTTCCAAGTTCTCTCTTCTCGATCTTGCAGCTCTGTGCGGTGGTGGTGTCCACATTAATGTAGCAGCCCCTCACTTAACTTCGGTACATAACACGACTGTGGAGCGCAACATTTATTGGGGACAGCGGGGGTTAGTGGGGTCTCGGCCTTAATTTCAGGGGCAACCAGTCAAGTAAGACAAATCAGATGTGATTGGCAGATCGCTCTGGGGACTCCGAAAGAGGCTGGGTCGGGGGTGACGGGTGGCAGAGGGGGGTCCCTCTTTAGATATCAATAATTCATATGGTCTAACCAACCTCAAAGGGCTCCGAGGGTCATCAAGGAGGTTCGAGTCGTGTGGAGGTGGGGCTTGCCGCCAAAGAAACACGCACAATGATAGACAAACATCAAATGCAGATTCTGTCTGGTCCCATGGTGTTTAATAGATCTAATGAAGGGTCAGACTGATGGTGAGAACTGTAGTCATCTTTCTGATAAGAGCAACTCCCCCAATGTTGGAGGGGGATGGAGATAAAATCCTACACCTCACATTATTTCTAAGTGTCTGCTGAATCTGTGACTGACTTTTGTAGTCATGTACGAAATATATAATTTTTATGTTTTAGGGGGATAATAAACACCTGAACTGAACATGATGAATGTGCAGTGTGTGTGTGTGGGGGTGTGGGTGTGTGTGTGTGGGTGTGTGTGTGTGGGTGTGTGTGTGTGTGTGTATGCCTGTGTGTGCCTGTGTGCGTGCGTGTGTGTGTGTGCAGCCAGCAGGAGGCTGTGGTTGAGAGGGAGAAGTATTTTGGGGATGAGTATTTTCTGCCAATAGACATCGATCCTCCATTAGAGCCGCCTCATCAATAAGTGATGGAGAGACACCGGGGGCAGACAGTTGGGAGGCAGAGATGTCTGGAGGTTCTCTCTCTCTCTTTCTCTCTCTCTCTCTCTCTCTCTCTCCCCTCACTCTCTCACAAACACACAAACACACACGCACATAGATAATACAAACAAATGTACACCCTAAATTTGGCAAGCCTCTATGGGGAAGGTCGTCCATTGTCATTACGTTCTGGAAGTCAAAAATACACAAAGCACCTTAGGTTCAGTCCACCAATTTACACACACACAAACACTCTAATTTTTCTAACAAATATTTGTATTGGTTGATTGATTCATGTGTGTGTGTGTGTGTGTGTGTGTTTGTGTGTGTGTGTGTGTGTGTGTGTGTGTGTTTAAACCCTCCCGTCTTTCCCAACAGGAAGTGTGTGATGGAGTGGGAGGAGCCTCACGACAGCGCTCTGTACTGCATCCAGACGGACGGGAACCACATGATCGCCAGCGGCTCCTCGTACTATGGGGTCGTGAGACTGTGGGACAAACGGCAAACCAAATGCCTGCAGGTATTTCAGAGTTTATCCACAGGCTGAATTAAATGACTACAATATGTGAACGAGTACCTCGCGTCTTTTAAAGACAAGCTTGAAATACCATTATATGAGGTGAATACCCCATGTCAAACCAATTCTTTTTTCCCCAGTTCTTCCAGCTGAGCTCCGATCCAGTCAGCAGCCCCGTGTACTGCCTGAGATTAAGCAGCGCTCACCTGTATGCCGCCCTGGCCACTGCCCTGTACTCACTGGACTTTAAACAGAGCCCCATCTACATCAGATGATACTAGACATTATTTAATTTTATCAGCTCCATGAAGAAGACATTTTCACAATAAAGGTTTTTAAATTTTGAACAGGAACAGATTCGAGTTTTTTTGAGTGTCGTTCACAGCTGTTGGTTTTGGAAGAACTTGTGTTAGGTTGGGGAACTCGTAATTGACAGAAAAAAAACGAATCCAAACCAAAAAGCAAAGCAGCAGAGGTTCTGATATCCTGACTTTTGATCCCTGGTGTCATTGAAGTTCCAAAAAACACTTGTATAGTGGAAAAACTACAAAAAACCTTAGTTTGCATTATTGCTAATATCAATGTGATCCTGAATTGAATGTACATCCGGGACGATGACGACTGTGAGCACAGAGAAACTCTTACACGTTACGAAAGAAAGAGGTCTTTTGTTGAACATGAGAGGCATGTCGGGAGGCCGCAGGTAAAGGGTTAACCCGTCAGCTCGAGGCAATCGTGAGCACAAATGCCCAACACGTAAAATCATGTGTCATCTCCGCACTGTCCGCGGAGCCTGTGAATAAACCCCAGTGAGGAAAACACGGCTCCTTCCTTCACAGCACTTGTGTGAGTGGCTGCTTGGATCCAAAGCCAAAGCCTTTGAAAGGATTAAGGTTCCTCTTTACAAATCCACCTCATCACTGTGGAAACGCACTGTTTGGGTTTACATACTTTTGACCCCTCGCACCTGAGATCACACAACAGAGGGGGATTGCCGTGTTTGACCCCCCCACCCCTCCAAATCCACTTCGTACAATGTGAGGATCCACTTGATGGACAGAGATCAAATCTGCGCGATTACACATCAGGATTATCGAGCCGCACATACAGTGCACCTGGTGCTTCGCACACGGAGAGGCGGGGCAGCTGGACGTCGTGTACTAGACGTGTACGGAGTCTGCGTATGGTTGGGTGGGTGGTCAATTATACCCCATTTGCACCTGGCAAGATTCTACCTGTATCTGCGTATGGATGATGCGTGTTAATACGGGTGTAAACTGATGCAGAACGCATTGGAACTGAGGTGTGTTAAGAAGCGTGATATCTTACCTTCAGGACAACAGAGTTTAAATCACAGCGCTAACAGTTTAGCAGGGGAGACATACTAGTAGAGCTTTACTCAGTCTGATGTGAGTCCCTACCAGCCCTCCCTGTCCCTGGGTGTCCACTGAGGTGCCGCGAGCCTCCCTGCCGGCCATTAATGGCATATATTAGATCATAGACTAGTCCATTAACTGCTGCACCAGGGCCGCGTAAGAGGAATGGCCAGGGTGCGTACAGACATTGCACATCCATGCAGGAGATGTGTGACCCCCAGAGACTCCCGACGGTTGAATTAATCATGGAGTCTGGGGATGGGGGGGGGGGGGGGGGGGCGGCAGCCTCCAAAACAACAACAGCACACCTCTCACCATGAGCAGTGCATTAGTAGTCACGGCGGCAGAAATAGTGGCGGTTTGGTCGAGGATCGTACGGAAGATGCTGAAGGGTTCATGAATGATGATACAGCGAAGAATGTTGAGAAATACTGCGGTGTATTTGTGTATGCGACACTTGTGACACTGCAATGTCCCTGGGTCAGATCTCACCGGGGAACTTTCTCGCTTCACTTCTCACCTTAAAATAAAGGCAAAAATGGCCGAATTCCCGCCATTTTTGCACAAGGAGGCAAAAAAGCAACGCGACTCAACACTTCAAATTTGGCGTTAACAGATGTCGTTAATGTTGAACATTTGCAATTCCCTTCCGGACGCTGTTTAAAAGAAAAAAAGTGGAACGTGTGTTATATTCGATGATTATATTAATAATATGTATTTATACAGCACCGTCCGTACAACAAATACAGCTCAAAAGAAAATACATGCACCCAGTGCTCCGCATAAGCGTGGACAAAAATGTATAAAATCACGGCAAAAACATTAATGTATTTTTGTACTTTTCTGGCAAGAAATCTTATGGTAAAGTTGCAAACCGCAACCAACTGAGCATCCGACAGGGGACACTTTATGGTGGCACACCGCTGACTCCATTTTTTCCGCTGTCCGGCAGCATCCGAAAAATTCAATGCGAATGCAATGTACTCTGGAACCATTTTGTGCAACTCGCAACAAACATGGCGGCTCACACGGCGGTCGGGTCCACCTCATGCACCTATATTTAACTCATTAAAGTTGACGAAGAAACATCGGTCATTTGTCGCAGGTGATTATGCATATATGAACACATAGTTATGGACAGTATGTTCAATTTCTGTTGAATAAGTTCTCCTAAATGTTACGCGCTGTAGCTTTAATGTAACGTTGAAATGGAAAATCACAGTTGAAGAGCACCGTGGCCACCTTGTGGCAGGAAACTGTAGAGCAGCGATTGCCTGCAAAGCCCTGCGGTGGGGATTTACTGATCAGGAGATTATGGCGTAAAAAAAAAACACTGGAACATTTTGTTGAAAATCAAAACCAAGTTGTGAGTCCGATACACTCGACTTTTGGAAACCAAAGGTAACACTTTAAAAAATGAGTATGTTCTCGGTTCAACCGTAGCCGGTGGAGGAGGTCGACAGTGTGTCCGGGTATCAGTATCCTTCAGTGGCCGTGTGAACGATGTGTTTTCTTGTCTGCACATGTCTTTGCTCCTCTGTAGTGTCACTCAGGGTTTGGGCGCTAAGACCACTGGAAAAAAAAATAAAAAAAATCCCCCCACCACTACCACCCAGCCTCTTATCCCTGATACCCATGTTTTGGGTGACATCATCCATGTCAGAAGGCCCTACATCATGAGGCACAAAGCCGCTGTCTGGTGTCCGGCCCCCGCGGAAAAGAAAGGCTTCACCGTTCATCCAGATACTTCAAACGAGTTCGGCTTTTCAAAAGGACGGATGCTGCTGCTGCTGCATAACTGTTCTGCCTCTCTGGACCGTCTCCATCTCCCAAACGCTGTCGATAATTTTGATGCTCAGTGGAACATTGTTGAGAACGTGACTTGACCTTTTGATCTCCTTCCCTTAAGTTCTTCTGCAGCTTTTACGGCGATAACGGGGTTTTTTATTCGGGACATTTCAATCTTGGGTGTATGAACAAGCGTTTCAGCCTTACCACTGTATTCAACACCAACTCTGTTTGTATGGTTACGGTAAAGGAAAGTGCACGTCTGTGATACAGAATACAGCAGGAAACATCTCCGGCGAGTGTGTCTGAGGAAAGCTGTACAGACACGAGATTGATAATGCTCTCATTTCGCTCTTGACGAGTGAAAGGTGGAGGACATTCTCTCCACGTTCCTCTGTCCTGCAAATATGTTCTACACATTCAGGAGGGTCCCGTCAGGACCCTCGAGAGCTCCTCCACCCTGCGGCTGGTCACGACGTGGTCAACCCTCACCTCTGAGTGCTGCTCCTGAACAAACAGTGAGTAACCACTGCAGGTCGAGGCACCTGCTGCCACACATCATGGAGATCCACCGTCCTGTGACTCATCCTCCCCTTTGACACAAACGGCCAACCTGTAATTTACCCGCAGCACTCAACGAGACCGTGGCGGTAACGTGAGGAGATGCGAAGAATCCACCACCGCTGTTTTTCTTTGGCCTCGCTCACTGGAGCTGAATGGAGCCGGACGGCTTCTTCTTTTCACTGGATGTGGAGCTTGTTTCCTGGAGCTCTACGAGGGCCTGAAGGCCCGAGGGCCCGGGGGCCTGGCTCCGGGGCAGGAGCAGGGGCGGAGACAGACGATGGATATCAGCGGCAGCTCACGCTGTTTGAGGTTTGCGTGGTTTCTGGACAGCTCGTTGTGCTCACAGTGTTGGTGCAGGTCACTGACCTGAGGATCTTCAGTTCTCTGACTATGAGAGTCCTGCTGAAGACATGTGTATCAATGGCGCTATCAAGTGTTCATAAGGGGGAGTTCACATATTGATGGAAGTGGTAGAGGCTTGTTTTCTAATCATTATGGGTTCTATCTATCTATCTATCTACCTAAACTTTATTTCTATAGCACTTATCGATCGATAGTTATTTATAATAAAGTTTATGGTTAAACTGTCAAATATCAAGACTCTACCACATTTTAGTCATAAGGATTTGATAACTACATTTTAGGAATCAATGGAAATAATTTTAAATATACATTTATCAGCCGGTATATCGTTATCAGAAATTTCCTACTCAGTAGTATCGGCCTCGGCATCGGCCCCAGAAATCCAATATCGGTTGGGCTCTAATTTTAACTGTGGATCATATGACTGTGTGTAATGATCAGTCTAATGTATTAACATGAACCACGTGAGATCCAAGAAGGAACATATTCTCATATCGAACCATTTGTTATATTTCTCAAAATAACTTTTGGAACATAAATGAACCAAACTGTGCCACCCCTACCCCAGCCCCGCTCCCCACCCAGCCCCCGGGATCCAACCCTCCCAGCTCTCGCCCCTCACCTGGCAGTGATTCATGGGTCCCTGGTGCTCGGCGGACCACAGGCCTGTCAGACCTCCAGCAGCCCCTCAAAGAAAATATCGGCCCTCCCGTCACAACCCGCCCCATTCCTCCCCTATAACCCCCCCCCTCCCTCTCTGGCCCGCCAAACAAAAATAAAGTCACATTGAAGGGAGAGTGGCCGGGGCTCCCGCTTTGCAGATCAGTCAGTGGATAGCCTACCTGATTGTCACTCACAGGGCTGGGCCCTTAATCCTATTGTCTCTCCGACAGGATTACTCTCTGTGGTCCCCCCTCTCCCTGTGGCTGCGTGCGAGAGAAAGGCCAGATTAAGGGGATTAGCGTGTATCCTCCTGACTTGTCAAACTGGGATGTAAGGAACCATTGACTTTCTTGGGAACCCTGAATGCGGAGAAGCTGAGAGGTGCCTAAGGAAGAGGTCATAAAAGGCAGCGAACAAGCCAGAATTCCTGAAAGGACAATGTGATTTGTTTGCTTTTGTTCCCTCAAACTGGGCTGAAAGGTTCAAAGTGCCGGCCGCGAGGAGGGGAACACCGAGAGGGAAGGAGGGTGGAGGAGGGGATTTAACTTGACATTTGGCAGAATGATTTGATATCGCCTACAGATCAAGACAGTACGTGTGGACCGCCGCTGTCCAGAGTGTTTCTGCGGCGGACAATGACTTTGCAGCCCGTCGTCACATCAACGATCCCAACCGTCACCACAGACCTGTTTGGAAATAAGTCGAGCAGCACACGCTGCTGTGGACACTCGGTCTCTCTGCAGCTGCCGTGTCTCTGATCATCTCAAAGGAAAAGAACATCGGCTCCATCCAGTTTCTTCAATTTTTGTTATTTTCCCGAGAAGCCGACTTAGGGGGTGGGGGCGGGTATCTCGAATATATTCAATTTATTGCGACTTGAGGCACGAGATGTAATAAATGACGTTATCGCGAATACCGCAATTACAAATTTCAAATTGTCTCAATAGAAACCAGTAATGAAAGTAATTGAGATTAAAGAACGTTTCAGGACAAGGCGTGGGTTTCAGGGACGACTGGAATCATCACACTGGTGTGATTGTATGTGTCAAAGGGTTAAATTGTGCATTTATGAAATGCTTTTATAAGGAGTTTAAATCCGCGATATATATCGTGTATCGCGATATAACAAAAATATATTGCAATATTATTTAAAGCTCCATATCGCCCACACACTGAAGAGGCTGCATTTTTTTGGGGAGGGGGCTAATTTACTGACACACTACATTTTAAAGCATGAATGAAAAGTTTTGTGTTACCTACTTCCTTTTGTATACATGCAAATAAAATTGTCATATTCCATAAAACAGTTGCAGTTTAGAGGATGTTAAGACATCTGAGCCAAAGCAATAAAAAAACGGGGGGGGGGGGGGGGGGGTGGTGATAGGTTGTCTGTGATTCATTTTCTGTGTTGTGTGAATTAATTGGCAATTTGAACAGTATATGTACGTTTTAATTACTGTACTTTTATAGAAAATGCAACAGAAAAATATAACTTTAATCAGCAGATAATAAAGAGCATGTACAGAGTTGTAGCACCAGGTGCTGAAGAATCTCACTGGTTGAAACGCTGCGTACGTGGGAAAAGTGCTCAAATGACTCGGTTGAAGGGGAAGTCCCCTCGGCGCACTGTGACAGTAAGGTTCAGGTTTTCACACATTTTATACCATAGTCGTTTCCATGCGCACACTTATGGATCACAATCAACACCCTCCGATACAAACGTGTGTATACTTTGATGATGGACACTTTCATGATGTTCTTATTTCACCAGTTAGACTTTGGCGATGTTGTGCGGAGCGCTTTGGCGAAACTGCAGAGAAACACGAACAATCTGTGATCGAGTACACCGACAGGTTTTTACTTACAAAGGGTCAAAGAGACTCCGGAACTTTTGATTAAGTTCACCTAAATATTTTCTACTCCATGGCTACATACGGCTACACATCGTGACACTGAGGCGTCGTTGTATAACACCAGTGTAACAGGCGACCGGAGACACAAACACACAGGGGATCAACCGACAGTACAGATCGTCTGTAAGTTCACACACAGTCGTTTCTTTTCGACGTCTCACTGACCGACTTGATTGAAAGGAGACATATCATGCTTTATTAAAAAATTCAAATCATTTCTCAATCGTCCTGAGCAACGATTGTAGCATCTTGACTTGAAAGAACAAACCAGCGGCGAGTTAAACTTGTACTGGAACAAGTCACGCGGTCCTGTGAACCTGTCCGACACGGACCTGTTGTTTTACAAGTCAGCAGAGTTCAAAAGAGGCGAGTTTAAAGATCAAATCCACGAGAAAACTTCTGTGTGCGTACGCCATTCCTCCGGATTGTTGCTACGTGGAGGAAAGTGGGTGAAATGGAAAATGATTTTGCGCAAAAAAAAAAAATAATCTAAAAAAAGTCTCTCCAGAAAACAGCTACAGATACAAGAACCAGGAAGTACTTCCATACAGTGATGATAAAAACATACCTGCTCACTGATTTTCTACTAACTCATTTTTTGCATGTCTTAAAACGACAAAATCACAATCCGGCACAATAAAAATGCAGACGTCACACCCGCTCTTAAAGGGACATACACATATGACGCACACATGTTGCATCCCATAAATTTACATCAGCAATAATATCAGTATATTGACATAACCTAGCAGCTATCCTAGTCTAATGCTACAGTCAGGGACGGAGTTAACCCTCAGGGCCGGCACTGAGGCATTCAACAATGAATGGGATGGGAGGTATGGCCTAGTGGGAGACACCGCCGACTTTGGTACAGAAGGTCGGGGATCAATTCCAGGTCCTCCCAGAGAAAAGAAGAATCGAAGTGAACATAAATTCAGTGCTGAGCATTTCAAACACACACAAATCTCTTTCACATGTGCTGTTCATCTTGGACATGAGAAGAGGAGCTTGGCTTCAAACCACAGTTAAAATTAGTAACTTCAAATTATTATTTCTGTTTTTTTGGGGGGGTGGGCGGTTAAAAGTATAGTCATACCTCTCATTAGTCTCCGGCCTGTCACACTGGTGTCAGTCAAACTTGCACACGTACTAAAAGACCAAACCCCTGAGCACCAAAGGTAGAAAGTTTGCATCTGCGACGGAGTTTAGTTTCTGCATATATTACCTAAGAGCCTGCTGCGGCGGCTCCTTTTGTCCGTCCTTGTCGTCCTCGTGAAGAGCCGGATCACTGGCGTGGCTGCGCTCGACAGTCCCCGGACCAAAGTGATCGCACGGCTCTTCCGTTTGCCCCAGTTCCTCCCCAGTCTCCTCTTCTCTTTCCAACAAGCTGCGCTGATCCCACAGCTCCTGGCCGTCGCACACCTCGATCCCAGAGTCCCCCGTGAAGCGCCGGTACCTGCCCGGCGTCGAGTCCTTGTTGGGGCTGTGGGCGCTGTGGAGGTGGCCGTGCGTGTCCTCGGGAGTGGCGGGGAGCGCCGCGTCGTCGTCGTCGACAGCGTGGACTGAGAGAGAAGCGTGGGGGCATTGCGACGCCTCGGGCGGGTCTGTCGACGGAGGCGCAGGTTGGAGAGGGGTGTAGGGAGGAGGAGGGGTGGCCGGGCGGTTGACTACCTCTTCGTAGGCGGGCAGCAGGTAGGTGGGCAGGAATCCTGGAGAGGGAACGCATGAAAGAAGAGTAGGTCAGTGTCTCAATTAGTCAAGTACAAAGGAACCAAGGTTGATTCCATTCACAGGTTTTCCACATGTGATGACAGAGATAAAAGCTGCACTAATAAATGATTAATACTTCATCACATGACGTGAAGATGGGAGACTTGTCGGGATAAAACCCAGAGAGAATGACACTAAAGATGCTTTCAGACATCGTCTTTCCCAAGATGATGTTTTGTTTTGTCCACACATAAAACATATTTAGTTTACTGTCATAGAGGAGCAAAGAAACCAGAAAATATTCACCTTTAAGAAGCTGAAAAAACACTACTTGAACCGATTCATCGATCATCAAAATAGATGGCGATTCATTTAGTAGTCGATTACTAATCGAAAACTGTCGCAGCTCTAGACATTTTACTAAAATTCTCCTGCAAGCACCCAAGAAAAAAACACTACTAATCAATCATGTTTCTCTGTAACTGCTGGATTGGTGAATAAGAAACTGTTTTGCAAAACTCTCCAAGAAAGCAGCAGGTCAGACGTAGCGCGTAGTCTCACTATAGCGACTTACTGAGATAGAGCGGCAGCTGGGAGTTGTTGTGAGCCTCCCTGTAGGCGATGAGGTTGATCTCGTTCTGCCGGCGCTGCTGCTGGAAGCGCTGCTTGGAGCGCCAGTGCTGACACACGCAGCAGCACGTCAGGATGATGATCAGAGCCCACACCAGCCAGAACCCTGCGGGGAGCCAACAGTACATGTTAATATCACACACACATTTAGGGGACCAGTTGGGATTCAAATCAATTGGATAGGCCCCACCTTACACACACACACACACACACACACACACACACACACACACACACACACACACACACACACACACACACACACACACACACACACACACACACACACACACACACACACACACACACACACACACACACACACACACACACACACACACACACACACAATGAAAAGGGGCCATTGAGACACTAGGAGAGAACAAAGTAGAGGTTGGTGACTTACACCACAGTTCATAGTAGTAGCTGCAGCACTGCGTCTCTCCGCAGCAGTGGCCCGACTCGCAGATGTAGCTCTGGTTGTTCACTCCCTGGCACACCAACGCGCCCTGGAAACACACAAGAGTCAGAGTGAAACAACGACGACGGCAATAAGAGCTTTATTTGTTTACACTGTTCACCACGACGCTCCCTGGCATCACAAGCACATTATGAAAGCAAATGACCGGAGCCACAAATTAAAACGTAACCATATCGTGCTGCTTGTGCTCTTTTAGAATATCATGTAAAAGAACAGCAGCAGTTCGACATTGACGCTCTCTATGGCTTACGGGTGGCTACGCTGGAGATGTTTACAAAGGGATTTTGTAAATTATTCCAACAGGACCCCGCTGTGAATATTCATAATTAGCTAACCTGAAAGATTATGTTTGACATCACTCTTATTACTTTCACATAGTTTTTTTTATTCATGTCCTCCATGGCCTGTAGTTTAAAGGTTTGGCAGGTTCCCCTGTATGTGTGCATGTATGTATATGTGTGTTAGATTAGAAGCACATGTTCACACTGTGACCCCACAATAAATAACACCCCAGAAAAACTGCCTGGATCCAACTGAGCGGAGTGGGTCAGATGTCCAAAGTAAACACGCTATATCAAGTTGATCTCACTAAAACTACTGTACGTCACACAGGCACTGACACTTCTATGTGTGAGCGAAGACTTTAATTCTGCGCAGTCCCGTCTTCTCTTCTAAGTAATACAGCGAACCGCCGGATGTCATCAGACTCCACCAATGTGTCACTTTAATTCATCACAGTTTTCTGGATTTGTCCCATTTTTCAGTCTTGAACCATCACAGTGGGGTTGACCCCATTTACAAAACCAAGAGTTAAACATACACAGAGGGAGACTACGCTCTGTTACTCCCTCACTTTGAGAGGGTCGGGCGGCCACCGGCTCAACTAAATCCCGTCTGTTTTCTGTCCCGGTTCCTCGATGCTGGAAACAGATCCCAGTTGACAGCAGAATCCCTTCGATGCTTCCGTCGCAGACTGAAAACTCACCTGTTCACACTGCACCTTACTCCTTTAATTATATTTAAATATATGTATAAAATGAAGTGGCAATCTAGCAACCCCATAAAAAATTGCCACGGCCAACTCGTGCTGGTGCCAATGATGAGGGGGGGGGGGGCCATGATGTGTGAGTTTGACACTTTACTAACAAATACGTTTAAAGACACCCACAATTTTGACTGTGCCGACTGAAAGCTCAAAGACACGCCGCCTCTCACACTCACACCCAGCGGCACGGTTTTGAAAAAAACTGTGTGGTTTCCCCAGATCCTAATTCGCTCTCGCCGCCTCACCTGTGACTTCCCACATATGGCTTCCGTGATTTGCTAGACACATTACCCACAGGTGACGCAACAAACCACAACAACAACACTCACACAAACCTATCACACAAATCGGCTGCAACGACATATGTATATACTTCTAAAAATGAGCACTTGAAGCTCTTTTTGCCTGTTTGATGAATGTTGATGTCCTCTTTTGATTCTTGCAATTTTTTGGGTGATACCTTCGTGGTTGAAAGTCACTTATTGTAACTGTGCGATGAGCAGCACTGTACTACACCACAGGTGTGTGTGTGTGTGTGTGTGTGTGTGTGTGTGTGTGTGTGTGTGTGTGTGTGTGTGTGTGTGTGTGTGTGTGGCCCTGACAGCTTCGACAACAACAGCAGTCTTCTCCCACAACAATTGTTGACGACAGCAACAACAACAACAACAACAACAACAACAAATCACTGCAGGAAAACGTCGACCTCATTTCAATCTATTCATTCACAGGACGTGGGGAATGACACTGACAGTTTAATGTGTAACAGGTTGCCAGTTTGCCACCTAACCATCCATCTTTTCAAATCTGTGACTCACTAACATCTCAGCTGTTGTTGTTATTTTTCTGTCATATTTAAAAAAGGCTTGGCTCGGGACCAACATACTTGTACACAGTTTCCTGACAACTCTTTTTCTTTCGTTACGTGCAGCTGCGTGAGCACACGGGCTTGGTCATGACTCGGGTGGTAAACGGAATCTGAAAACGTGCCCAACCCTGCTAACGTGACCTAAGTGAAGAGGGTCCACTTTTAAACAGCTCTGCTAACTTTAGATCTCTGTGACTGTCGAACCGAGGAGTGGTCAACAAGAAAAAGGAGGAACACTCCCAACCCCCTTCGCAAAACCTGCGACCCAGCAACTCGCAGGATTGTTAACGACCAGTCAACATCTGGCAACAGGACGTTGTTTTGAAGCTAACAGACGAGCTACGTTCGGTGTAGCTACTTTTACCTCCGCCACTGTGGCCGCCGACGCGGATACTTCTTGTCCAACGCTGAACTTCAGTGAACCCATCGTCAAAACATTAACAAAAGTTCGAACACTTCTTGACATTAAACTGTTTCATGGACCATCGCCGTGTTTGCTACAAACCAAAACAAAACAAGTTCGGCTAACTTTTCTTTCGATAATCGTTTCCTCGCAGCAGCCCCCTGACTCTGCCGATTGGTCCATTCGGGAATGTAGGCGGGTCCCCCCTGACAGCGATTGGCTCGCTCTCATGTCAATTCAATTTAAAGGGTGTTGAATTTTTTTTCCAATTCACTTTGCTTTATTGACAATGACGTCAGATGGACAACAACGACAAAGACTCAAGAATACTACAGATCGATAATAATTTAAGTGTTTCATTTATAATTTAATGATTATGAATATATATAATATAGTAATAATTAGGTTAAACTATATAGAACCTTTGAAAACAGGGTTTACAAAGTGCTTTGACAGACAAAGCAGACATAGGATGCTCAGGGGACATGTCTCAAAAATGCATTTACACTAATAAAAACAATTAATACAAATAAAAGAATGAGAACAACAAAAAGAAAAGGATAACATTACATTAAAGCAATTAAATACGAATAATAAAATACAATAGAATAAGGTAAAATTGATTAAAATCAATGGAACATGAAATAAATAAGTAAATAGATAAATAAAACATTACAAATTTTAAATTAAGAGAGTCAAAAATACATTAATAAAAGGGGGCGACATCACAAAAAGTCTATAAAAATGGGTTTTAAGAAGAGGTCACTGAATCTGCAAGTCTTATATTTTTATCCTATCCTATTCATTTTAATTATGTGTATGTTCTATCGCGAATATACAAGTTTTTTAGTCACATATTAACAACTTTATCTTAGTTGTGTGCAATTATGGACAATGTACAATCATTACTTGCATAACCATCCGTTTAAATTCTATCTGCACCATTATGCTTGAGACATTTTATTTATATGCTTCTATTTATATAATAGAAGCATATAAATACAGATATGTGACCTGAAAACCGTATAATTGTTGGAATGCTGATTTTAATTGTCTGTGATTTGTATGTTTTTGTGAAAGCACTTTGTGAAGCTGCTTCTGAAAGGTGCTATGTGAATAAAATTCTTATTCTTATTGTAGGGGGAGGGAGGGGCGGGGCTAGGCTGTGGTTTCTCGTTTGTCTCGCGAGAGTTGACAACACTGACAGCGAGAATTTGACTACAACAAAGTAGCGTCCGTTAGCGTCCGCTCCAGTCCGCTTTTCCCGTAGGGCGACAAAGAGGTTACCGCAGTTACACGGTACCTGTTGTTTATGTTGTTTATGTTGTTTATGTTGTTGTTGTTGTCTCCAGTGTGTCAGTTAGCATTTAGCTACAGTGCTGCTACATGCAGGTACGTGAAGTTAGCGAGGCGCCAGCTATCAGATATGTACGACACCCCACACAGGTTTTTTAATTATTCCCGGAATAGTTATTTTTTGTCTTTGTTTTCCAGCTAATGCTAGCTATCACTAACATTAGCAGCTCGGAGCTAACTTGAGGCTAACATGCGCTAACTTTAGCTTAGCCTCCATTTTCCTTACTGCTGCATTTTACGGCGTCTAACAAGCAACTCCCACCAAACACCTGACTCATCGGTGTGTCCGTCTGTGTGTGTGTGTGTGTGTGTGTGTGTGTCTCTGTGTGTGTGTCTCTGTCCGTCCGTGTGTGTGTATGTGTGTGTATGTGTGTGTCCTCTAACAGGTTTGCTGAGCTGCTGCTGCCGCCGTTGCTTTTGCTGTCGTTTTCCAAGATGACTACCTCCTGGAGCGACCGTCTGCAGAACTATGCCGACCTGCCGGCCAACATGGACGGCTTGGCCATGAAGAAGTACCGACGCCAGGCGCACCACAGGTATGCTGCTCATCATAATCATAATCAGACTGCAGCATCAACACGGACCATCGGTCCTCCTCCTCCTCCTCCTCCTCCTCCTGCTCCTCACACACACAACTTATTACCAGTGCTACAAAGTCCAGGTTTCCAGATAGCAGATCATTTACTGTTTGTGGGGCTGTAAGTAACAAAGGACGTGAGATGCAAATAGATTCTTCACTGAGCAGCAGCCATGAGTTCAGTGGTACAGTAATACGACATGTATATTCTCTATTACAAAGCTTTCCAAGGGATCTGGCTCAAAACCATCCTGCAATGAGGTACGCCATCCTTCTTGTTGTTGAAACAAACCGCAACTATATACTGACTCAAGTGACGCCCTTGCTTTTAATGTCCATAGTGTGAAATTGATTTCCCATCCAACCTCTCATCAAGGAACTCCATTCATACTGACACTGACTGTGAGTCAGGTTTTATCCCCGTCGTGGAAACAGGCAGCTGGTTGTCTTTGTGGTCTGAGCCTCCTTGTTCCCGCATCTTTACTTTTACCCCCCCCCTCCCCCATCCCCATCCGCTGCTGTCAATCTGACGTCATCACTCACACCATCTGAATACAGACTCCAGTGGTCAGTGTGTGCAGTTTGAGCAGAGTCACAGATTATATGTTTCACTCCTGTATAATCTGTATTTCTGCATACAGGCAGTCATTCATGTGAGAGGAAGCAAGACGGTGTTGTTTAACAAACCTTCTTTGTGCAAAGTGTGTTTTTTTTATTTTTTATTACGTGCGCTCACACAGCGAGACTCAGTGAGAGTCTCTGGAGGGCAATCATTTTATGAAAATGTAGAACATCTGTTAAATACTCTCTTTTGTTATTGCAGGGTCTGTTCTCTAATAATCTTAAATCAATAAATGATAAGGTAGAGGCAGACTGATTTTTGGGGGTCGATGCTGATATCGATATTAAGTAATAAAAGATTTCCAATACGATACATCGGCTGATATACATATATTTCAATCCGTCAACAATTCCTAAAATGTTGTGACAAAGAAATGACATTGAGGCTTGATACTTGAGTTTATCCATAAACTTAATCATAAATAACTATAATAAAAAGAAAACTCAAATATAACCAAATATATAGAACTTAAATTAGGAAAATAAACGTAATTTATTTTACGCAAAATAAACGTCATTGCACTTTTTTCGGCATTGTTTATTCTGTACAATAAAAGATTTAATATTGGCAAACATAAGCGCTGAAACCAATATGTCGGCCGATATTATCGGCCAACCGATATATGGTTTTGTGGTTAAGTATTATGTGAGGGTCTCATAGCGGGTCCAAACCCAACCTGCCATGCTATAAAACATCATCCAGGAAGTGTTGCACAGTCACACTGATAAAATGTTGCTCTGTTGTTTTCTCCTGAAGCTCTAGATGCTGTTCTCTATGAATTAGAGAAGTGTCGTGGGAAGTCTCATTTACCAAACACTGTTCTCACCCTCTAGAGTCTTCGTCAACCGAAGCTTGGCCATGGAGAAGATCAAGTGTTTCGGTTTCGACATGGATTACACTCTGGCAGGTGAGTTCAGTTTGGGCCTTTTTGGTATCAGCCTTGAAAACACAGCAAAGGACTAACATGGGACTGGTTCAATGGGGCACGAAGTGTAACCAGAGCTGCTGCCGTCCAGTTGTGTGTTGGGATATTCTTGGCCTGAATGTCAATCAATACTGTGATCCCACACATGCCCATGATGGGAGCCGGCAAAAGGGGGGGATGGGGGATTAGGGTTAAAGCAATATGGGTGTAGTAGTGTGCAGTATGTGCAAATAAAACCATGCATCTGCTTTTGAACCAGAAACCTCCCATGGATTTTTAACTCTCTGTGAATGACTGTGAAAAATTCCCATCCTCCTTGGTTGATCACATGACAGAGCCTCTATCACAACATCTTGTTCCCTTGTTAAACCTTGTTGTTTTTCCCATTGCACTGGACAGCTTCTTCCCTATGTGTCAAAATGAGTGAGTTGATTCAGTATCTACCACTCCTATTTGCACTTTATCTTCATTAAAGTAATTTAGTCTGTTAATCCTTATTATCTCTTTTATTTGTGTCCCTACTAACTTAATTGATTAAATCTCTTCTGGGGAAAAAACAACACATATCTTGATCCTGCTTAACCACAAAACAACAAAAGGGCAAATTCAAATTTATTTTTAAAATCCGACAAAAAACTTTCTTCAAGCTGTTTTTGGAAATTGTCGAGGAAAATATTTGTCATGTTTTTGTCAAAAATGTTCCAACAATTGTTTGACTTTGCTTTTATTCTTTTAATAAATTGTGCTTGTCTTTTTTTGAAATACATATCCATATACTTTTTTCATTATCTTTTTGTGTAGTGTATAAATCTCCCGAGTATGAGTCGCTGGGCTTTGACCTGACAGTGGAGCGCCTGGTGTCCATCGGATATCCACAAGACCTGTGCAACTTTGTCTACGACCCGTCCTTCCCCACCAGGTCGGTTCACATGTTCACCCTCTCAGTTTGTGCTTATTGTCTCTGCCTTTTCTGTCCTCGCTCACCTCTCTCCGTTCTCCTCAGAGGTCTGGTGTTTGACACGGTGTACGGCAACTTGCTCAAAGTGGACACCTATGGCAACATCCTGGTGTGTGTGCAAGGATTCAACTTCTTGAGAGGGTGAGGTCCAAGACTCCAGCTGAGCTGCCAACCGCACCATTCAAAGAACGAGGTGGTTATCCACATTGTTGGAACCCTTCCTCCATCTATCCTCTAACAGTATCTGTATCTGTTCTCTCTCTGCACAGACCTGACATCAGAGAGATGTACCCCAACAAATTTATTCAACGTGGAGACACGGAGCGCTTCTACATCCTCAACACACTCTTCAACCTGCCTGGTTAGAAAAGACATCGACACAACTACTTTTATGACCTTAGAATTAAAAATGGAGGCTATTGTTAATTTGTAACGCGTGTCAGCAGAGCACTGTTTGGGCAGCCATTTTATCAACGGGCTTAAGGCACATTTGTTTAATTTTTTGAAATAATCATTTAGTCTATAAAATAATTACCCATGTTACCAATCGGTGACCTCCAGTAGGTTTGAATTGTAGGTTTGATGTCTGTGTGATATTAGCAGAGCTGCAACAATTAGCTGATCAGTAACCGACAACTAAATTAATCTGGAACTATTATGATAATCGATAAATCGGTTTAAGTAGTTTCAATAAATCTGATTTCAGCTTCCTAACTTGTCAATATTTTCTGGTTTCTTTGCTCCTCCATGACAGTAAACTGAATATCTTTTTGGTTTGTGGACAAAACAAAACATCAGTTTGAGAAACACGGTCAACATTTTTCACCATTTTAACTAATCCATTATGGATAACGTAATTATGGTGACGGGCCTACATAAAAACATCCTTGTAACTTGAAGGCTTCACTAGCCTCGTCTTTGTAAATGTATTGGAAAAAGGGGAAAATGGTATTGTAACTGTATCGTGTGGCACGTGTTGATATTCAGCTTCACAGTCGGTCTCTCTGTCTTCCTCCTCAGAAACCTACCTGTTCGCCTGCCTGGTTGATTTCTTCAGTAACTGCTCCAGATACTCAAGGTGCTGCAGAGTCACACACTAAATTCTATCAGGAATTGAATGTGATATTCTGGTTAAGAGCCTGATTTGCACCCAATGATTCAATCACTCTAATGTAATCACACGATTTTTAATCTCCTCTGTAGTTGTGAGACCGGCTTCAAAGATGGCGACCTCTTATTGTCCTACAAGAGCATGTTCCAGGACGTCCGGGATGCCGTGGACTGGGTTCATTTCAAGGTAGATGCTTTTTCCCTTTTCCCCGTGAATCCCACGTCCGGGCAGCTGCAGGATGTCTCCTGCAGTCAGAGCTCCTGTCCGTCCTTCAGCGCTGTTCTCTTTCTTTTCACAGGGATCCTTAAAACAAAAAACAGTTGAAAACCTGGAGAAGTACGTGGTAAAGGATGTAAGTATGTACAGTAACCACTATATTATTTTGTATAGTCCCAAGTGGTAACTACACATTGTAGCTCCAGTCTCATTTGCTGTTCAGGTCGTCTACGTTTTGAAATGTTTGTTGGTTTATTCTTCCCCCCACAGTCGAAGCTTCCTCTCCTCCTCAGTCGCATGAACGAAGTAGCCAAAGTATTTCTGGTCACCAACAGTGATTACAAATACACACAGGTGAGGTCAAAGTTCAAATCCAACATGTCAATGAATAGTTAAAGCATATCAGAACCTACTGTCTTGTCTTCATCATTTACAGATACAATTCAACAGCGCTTAATAAAACAAGATGATGTTTGTTCTGAACCACAAGTGTTAAAACCAATATCTTCACCTGTTGTCTGACAGAAAATTATGACCTACCTGTTTGACTTTCCTCACGGCCCAAAGGTAAAATTCGTGCCAAAATAATATTGATCAAATAATGTGTTTTGTCAAAAGATCTGAGTGGACTTTAATTGAACCATTTTGCGTGCGTGTGTGTTTCGTAGCCGGGCACAGCCCATCGGCTCTGGCAGTCCTATTTCGACCTGATCCTGGTCGACGCCCGGAAGCCCGTGTTCTTTGGAGAGGGAACGGTGCTGCGGCAGGTCGACACTGTGAGTGTTAACTATGGAAGCCTCATATATATAATTTCTAGTTTGGAAAGTGTGTGTGAAGATACTATAGTTTCATTTCAGAACTTAATTCTCTTTCAAATAGTCCCTGCTATTGCAATTTTTGCTTAAGTTATCACACTCCTGAACAAAGATTGGAAAAGAAACTCTGTAAGATCCTTTTTTTCTTTCTACCGTGTATAAGGGAGAGTCTTGGTTTCTTTCAGACGACAGGTCGGCTGAAGATCGGCACGTACACCGGAGCTCTCCAGCACGGTATCATCTACTCTGGAGGTAAAAGCTTCTTTTCTTCTAATTTAATTTGCTTTTAAAAAGAGGAACAACCACCAAAGTTTTCTCAAAAGCAATATTTTCTTCTTTCTCATGATCACTTCTCACTTCAGAGAAAGAAGAAGCGACTCAAATCTGCAGCTCATCTGATCAGTTGAGGACAAACAAAATACTATTCTCACTCTTCTATTTGAATCTATCTATATATGGTATATGATCAAAAACTTTTCTTTGATCTTTAAAGTGATCGGAAACTTTTTCTGATTGAGCTTGAAGAAACTAATAATAACAACTAAGTTCCTTGTGCAACACGGGAATAGAAACGACAACAGGGTCGTCAAACTGAAGCGTGCCACCGGCCTGTAATCTAATACCGTGTGTACTCGTATAGTGGTCACAGTACACTCCCCAAAGAAAATACTTCAGCTTGTACACGGAGAAAACCACAATCAATTCTCCGCAGGAGTCACACACGACTCCGAGCCCGAGCAACCAGACACCTGATACTGTATTTACAACAACAAATGTAACATAACCCTTTTAAGAGGCTTAATCTCAGCTGTAAGTGTCCAAATGTCACATTTGTACTCCCCAGGTTCTTCGGACATCGTGTGCGACCTGCTGGGTGCCAAGGGAAAAGACATCCTCTACATCGGAGACCACATTTTCGGTGATATTCTCAAATCCAAGAAGCGTCAGGGCTGGAGGACGTTCCTGGTGATACCCGAGCTGGCCCAGGAGCTGCACGTGTGGACCGACAAAAGCTGTGAGCCTAAACACGTGCACACTCATAGATACATGCAAATACAGCTTGATGACTCCAGTTTTTATTCAGCAGTGAAAGGAATACAATATGTTAGGATTTGTCTTTAGTAGCAGCAGTAGTAGTAGTAGTACTTCAGTGATAAACAGACTATTAAAACGTTTTTTAGGCAGTTAGGATAAGATCCTCATGCTGTCTGGGTATTAAAACGACAGGAATACGATGCAACGTGCTAATGCTGATGCTAATGTTTGTTTTCCAGCCATATTTGAGGAACTTCAGTCTCTGGAGTGTTTCCTGGCAGAACTTTACAAGTGAGCTCCTCTTCGTCGAAGCAGCCGTTTGTCGTGTATCGTTTTATATCAGAGAAACTTCTTAATGCACCCTTTAAAATATTTTTGGCGAAGGGAAAGAAATTAATTTAAGGAGACTTATAACTTGTGTTACACTTTTGTTTGGTCCTCAGACATCTGGACAGCAGCAGCAACGAGAGGCCCGACATCAGCTCCCTGCAGAGACGGATTAAGGTACAATTTCCTCCTGCGTTTCACTACATCCACGTCACTACGTCGTAGTTTAAAAACGCATCGCTGCTGCTGCGTTTATGCCCGCCATCAACACTACTCAAGTTTCTTTATATCACTTCTGTTTGAAGAACATTTTTCCCTCAGATATTTCTGCCAACAAATGTGAATCACGGCTGCCAGAGACAAATATCAGTAAATTAAATATATTCTCTGTGTCCTCTTCAGAAAGTGACTCACGACATGGACATGTGCTACGGCATGAATGGGAGTCTGTTCCGCAGCGGCTCCCGTCAAACGCTGTTTGCCTCCCAGGTGATGCGCTACGCCGACCTGTATGCCGCCTCCTTCATCAACCTGCTCTACTATCCCTTCAGCTACCTGTTCAGAGCTGCACACGTGCTGGTGAGACTCGCCACAGCCGCCGCCGCCGGTCAGTCCCTCGTCTGCTCTTCAGGTATTTTACATTAGGGGGTTGTTTTTTTTTCCTCTTCTCTCCCAGATGCCTCACGAGTCGACGGTGGAGCACGCCCACGTCAGTGTCATCGACACAGAGTCGCCGCTGGCCACGCGCAACCGCCACGAGACGGACTTCAACGAGATGGAGTGCAAGCGGCACCAGCTGACGCGATCCATCAGCGAGATCCAGCCGCCGCACTTCTTCCCCCAGCCGCCGCAGGAGATCACCCACTGCCACGACGAAGACGATGACGAGGAGGAAGAAGAGGAGGAGGAGGAGGAGGAGGAGGAGGAAGAAGAGGAGGAGGAGTAAATGAAGGAGTGGAGTTGGCAGATGAATTTTGTTCTTAGTTTTAATCTGATTTAAATGTTTGAAGTTCTTATTTTCTTTTGATAATATCTACAGGGCTGATTATATTGTATCTTGTTGATCCATTTCTACATGTACTGTAGAAGAGCAGGTATCCAGGACCTGGACCTGGTCTTCTTCATGTGGACTCAAGAGGTCTCACATCCTCCCTGGTAACTGTATTATAAAGTGAGCGTAGATTCCTGAAGAAGATCTACCTTACTCAGGTATAGCAGCTGTTGGATCCTCCCTAGTTCTGCTGGGCTTTAATTTGTTCTTAATTCGGTTTATTAATTTGCACTGTGAACAGTTCACTGTCCCGCTGCTCACTCCTGCACCGTGCAGTTCCTCTAACTTTAAAAAAAAAAAAAATGCGCCTAAGGGGAAGAGGTTAATCTTTACCCAGCTTCGAAAAAGAAAAAATGCACTGTGCATTTTTGGAACCATTATTTATTTTTTCAAATGTAGGGATGTGGTGACATGTTTTGTATTTTCTTAAACAGATCAAACGGTTTGTTATTTTAAACACGGGAGTGTGAGATGTTGTGTTGAGCAACAAATTAAAATGTTTGCATCATGGAGAAGTCAGAAGTGAAGCTGCTGTCATTACATGGTCACGTGATCACATGATCACAGATTCACTTCTTCCATCTCCCAGTTCTTCCTGTTGAACAATAGAAACAGGGTCCTCAACCGAGCACACGCGCGTGAGGGAGAATGTTGGTCTGACAGGCATGAAAGTGGTGGACGAGGTGATGAGGCTCACGTCTGACAGGAAAAATAAAAACCAGAACGTTATTTAACTTTGATAATTGTTACAAGACAAGTCCATGTCTTATTATTTTATATTCTGAAACGGGTTTAAATTACATCTATGGTATTGTGAGAAAGTCATAATTCTGGGGAGTTCAAACAATATAGATTAAAAAATTCGACATGGTCACAGTTAGAATAATCTCATTATTATGAGACGGTAAGCAAGTCGAGATGTAGACTTAACTATTGATTGTTATGATTAATGTTCTTATTATGAATAGGTTTGACAAACGTTCGATTTATTTTTTTAATGTAGAATTTTTGTTGTCTTCCTCATGAGACTATGAATCTGAATGATTCAAAACCATGACTTAGTAATATAATTCGTCATCAAGATGATTCTTCATCTTACGACCTGTAAGAATTTGGATTAAAAAGTCCATATCTAGATGAGACGATTTTGACAAACACACGTGCGTGTGTGCGTGTGTGCGTGTGTGCGTGTGTGCGTGTGCGCGTGTGTGCGTGTGTGCGTGTGTGTGTGTGTGCGTGTGCGTGTGCGTGCGTGCGTGCGTGCGAACCTGCTGATGATCAGGTGTGTGTGTGCTGTTAACACGCTGTTACTGTTAATCATGGGTCAGGTGAAGTGTGTGCTACGTCTGCGCACTTATCTCACCACAAACATCAGAGTTGATCCGGCTGTTTTCTCGATTATTTTGTTACTACTCTGATTTTTAAGTCTTTATGAAACCCTGACTCTCAGTATTGATCTTTAGAGGAGATGGAACTGCTGCTGCCCCTTTTCACCGACTGCGTGATTCTTCTCTTCGTGTTCACACAGAAAGTCACAGATCTGCTTTTTGTCCTGTGAGGACTCCCGAGCTGTCTCTTTTTCTTTTCCTCTCCTCTTGTTGTTGTTGTTGTTGTTGTGGGTCAAAGTGTAAATTTCCCGCTGGCGGTGATGAGGATCTCTGCTCAAGCGGACACTTGGTTTGTTTTTTTGCTTTTACTTCTGCTCCGTTTGCACCTTGAGATATTTATGTTGTTGTTGAGTATGGGAGCAATAGAAGACTCGGACTGTATTATTCTGCTACTGCTGGAAACACAGAGGTTTCACAGGGAGGAGGCCTCGTTCCAAAGTGAGCAGTTACCGCCGATTTCAGAACTGCTGTGCCGCCTGTGTTAATGACGGGGATTTAAATGTGTCACATTGAACCTAAGTCATGTTTTGTTTTTTGTTTTTTATCAACAACATGCATGTTTTTTAATCTGTTGAAAAGTGAAGATGATTTTGAGTCATGACTGATTTGTAATAAAATTTCTGATCTGATATTTCAGCTTTGAAGTATTCATTCCATCTGTAAGGGGCTAATTTATAGATAACACCTTTGTACCTTTCCTGTCGTTCATCCACTCTCTCTCTCACACACACACACACACACACACACACACACTCACACACTTACACACTCCCCCCAATAGCCGACCGTCAGACCGACTTCACACCTTACATTACAAGATTTGAAGGTGGAAAGACAGAATTTTCGAAAAACAAATTATAATTCAAAGTTAGAAAGTGGTTCTCAAAATACATACAGAGATGTTTCTATGGGGTGAAAAAAAAGGAATTATTGTAATGAGTTGAACAGATGTAATTAAAAGAACGAGTGCAGTAAATAAAAGCTAGAGTTTTCGGAACACGTCGCTCTGCAGTGTTGAGCACAGACATATCTACAGTACAGACTGTACAGTGATCGACGGACTATCATAAGAGACACAACGTGTTTCTGTACGAACATCCATCGACCAGATGTTTTTGGTTCAGTTCTTAAGCTTTTTTTTTCTTTTTAAACCAAAAGACACTTTCCACGTGTTTCATGTGTCCAGGTGTTTTCCATAAACGCAGCATTCCCTCTGAAACACTGATATTTCTGCTGGTTGGCCACTGAAGGCCAGTGTGTGTGTGTGTGTGTGTGTGTGTGTGTGTGTATGTGTGTGTGTGTCCCCTGTTCTGTACTGTACGTGCGCGCGGCCCCGGCTCATTGGGCAGCAGGATCTCCGTGGTGTCACGCGGAAAACACGTGTGCGGCGTTGGGTTACAAGCCTCAGGGACGCCGTCAGGGTCAAGCAGCTGTTCGGCCTTCGGGGCTGGCCGCCGATAAGTTTGTCCCTCTTGCGCCTTATCACGAGTCTGAGTCCGCTGACGCAGCCAAACACTGAGACTTGTCATTGTTAATCTTTCTCCAGATGTGTTTATACTCCATTGATGAATATTCAGGTTTAAAATTTTAAAAAAGCCTTTCTCGCTGCTCTGTAGGTAGATCCTCGTCTTGTTCTGAGGCACACAGTTACGTGCAGATTTGCAAGTTGGTACATTTGGATCAAAGCATCTGGTGCAACGCTGAACTGGGTGCACCCCGACCCCTGGGGTGACCCCAGAGGATTGAAGTCACCAAACAAACTGTTCTGGAACACGTCAGAAGTTTGGATGGTGATGTGGACTCTGTGTCTCGCTGCCAAACCTTTTTCAGGTTTCTGATTGCTCAGTTCAGATCTCTTCAGTCCTAAAAGAGGCAGCAATGATTTTGAATCCAACCGGAACAGAAAATAATAATAATATCTCAGTGGATTTGAGCTCAGGTGACAGTGGAGGACAGTACATGACCTTCAGAGGAGTCCCAGGTATTCTCTGGTCTCTCTCATTATCCTGCTGCAGTCCGAATCGAGGAGTGTAGCATGTCTCTGAAGAATGGAGTGGCTCTTCTCCCTGGTCAGGGTGTAGTCAGCTTGGTGCAGGTGTCCATCAACAGAGTAGGTTATCTCCCGGTTCCTGCACTTCTCCCACTGTCGCAATGCTACTTAAGCAATGATCTGATGAGTTGAGTTGTTTTAACTACTTTAACTCCACCCAAGTGACATCTGAAAAGAAGGGCCTACAACTCAAGGGAATTTGCATAATCAATTTAAGGTTGATCAATGCCCCAAATATGCTTAAATTTTGTTTCTGACCTTGAAACGGTGCAGAATCCTTTTCTCCTTTAAATGTTTCTGAATTGTCAAACTTTCTGATTATTTGCAGATTTACGTGAAAATAAGTTTTTTCAATGTGTTTTGACCTTTTGACCTGACTATATGTATGAATTTGAGTGTGTGCGGATTTTAAACCATGGTAATCCTTTTTCATATCTACTACTTGTACCATCTGAGCTTCTGATGCAGCGAAAAGACAAAATCTTGACATCTACGACCGAAGATTCAAACTAACAAATGTGTGAAAGACTAATTTCTTTCAGGCGTGTATTTGATCCTCTATGATTTTATGGTGTTAGATGCTGTTCGTCATTAGGAGAAGCAACAACGACACAGAAAAAAATGGTGTTTCATACAATAATTTAATACAACAGATTAAAAAAACAAAACATTTCACATAACTCAATAACAAATGTTTGACGGCTCCTCGATGCCACACGCAGCTGAGCCTGTCAGCTCGGGGGGTCACGAGGTACGAATCCGGTATCGAAGCCCGCCGATGTTTTCAGTCCTGCTCAGACGGTGTCGGTTGAAGACGGGAACCCTCCCGTGTGTCGCCGTGAGTCACTTCAGCAGGTGTCTCAGCTGGTCCTGCAGGTTTTTAGAGTGCTCCACACTGCGGAGTGGAAAAAACAAGCAAAAAACACGGGAGAGGTCGGCGACGCACGTCATCACTTTGTGTTATGGCTCGGTGAGCAGACGGTTATGTCAGAAAGGCGTAAACACGGCGGTGTGTGCAGACTTACTTCTTCTGGATGGCCTCCTGCCTGAGCGTGAGACAGAAACAGAGACAGACTCAATAATCAGTTTGAAACAAAACGTCACACAGATCTGTACTCGCGGTCTGATACTCACTGGTACTGTAAGTGTGTGGTGATGATGGACATTTTCCTCAGACTCTGGAATGACAGATGATGATAATAATTTGTGTGAATTTTTTTTTTTTTTTTTTACATTTTTATAATTTTTCATACAATCGACCAGATCGCTTGACATCTTATTGGTTAAGCCTGAGAAACTTCCTGTATGCCTTTATCTCTGTGTGGAACTGTTTGGGGTTCTGTCGTCCTCCTCCTGTGGCAGGTTGTACAGTACAGTGTGTGTGTGTGTGTGTGTGTGTGTGTGTGTGTGTGTGTGACACTCACGTCCTCAGAGTGAAGGATAGTGTCCTCCTGAATCACCATGTTTCTTGCTGCTTGACCAAGAAGCTGAAAGACACATCAGCATTAACTTCTAGTTTAGATTTGCAAGTTATGGTAATGGTTTTTCACATGAATTAATAGCCAGTGATAATGTTATTTGCTTTTGTCAGACAAACATGTCACAGATCTTGGGACCTGGAAATCTGGAGTTTGACCGGAATTTTTTTTAAATTATAACATTGATATTTTGTGATTATGACAAACTTATATCAGACATCAAACAAGAAAGGACAAAATATTTTTAAAGAATAGAAATACATAGACAAAATACTGTACAAGGGAGATGTTAACACCAACATGTATATATATGTGTGTATATATATATATATATATAGTTTTTTATATATATATATATATATATAGTTATAGTTATAGTTATAGTTATAGTTATATATATAGTTATATATATAGTTATATATAGTTATATTGTTATTACAAAGTATTCAAAGTCAGTGTGTCAACATAGAAACAATACTGTTTATTCATAGTATTGGCATCAAGCTGTTGAAGCTTCCATAAAGTGGAGAGCTTCCTTCTATGTTCTGGATCTCTCTTTGCTCTGTAAAAACGTTTAGCTACATTTTAATAACATAACAAAATGCTTTTTATCGATTACATTTATCTGTCAGCAAAAGTTAACGAAAATAAAACCTAAAGCATTTACTTTCAAAATCAAATCCCTGCAACTATAGTCGATTCTGAATGCTTTTATTTTGATACACAGTCTCGCAGCTCTGATTGTGTTTCCGGTTGTTCTCTCCGTTCAGCTAGCGTCAAGAGGAAACTGTCGTGGAAAGAAAAAGCGGGGGAATAAAACACTCGCGTCGCTTTACCTCCTGACTGCGAGATCCTTTCAGCACCTGGCGGGTCAGTGCGATCACGTCCCCGCTGCAGGAGCCCACCTTGTCGGACAACAAGCCCTTGACGGACTGTCCGAACCGCGGCTGCGAGTCGACGGACGCCATTTTCTTGATTTGGTTTCGCGACGGTGCGCGGGGAGGGACAAAATACATCGGTCCAAAAAGGAGAACAAGAACAAAATACACACCTGTCACACTAAATTCTGCTTTTTAACTCAAAATGATTTAGAAAGTAGATAATAGTACAAACAATGAATCTACTGTCCATTGTTTTTATTACCACATACATGAAATATATGAACAGTGATAGTGATAAATCTGTTTGGAGTCACATCATTACTGCTCTCTTGATAAAAGTTGTCTGGGGTTAAAAAAAACAAAACATTATCAGACCCTTTATTTCAGGTAAAAATATTAATAAATCTTTTCAGTCCATTTAGATAGATATGTATATAGTTAGATGTAATGTAAGAATATGTCAACCTAAAGATATAAATAGGATTTTATGCAAATTACGTATAGAATATGTATTTTGCCATACAGCTTATCATTTGGGTGGTGAGGGTAGCAAAATCCAGATTTTTGTCAAGAGGCATTTGTCCTGAGACCAATACACATTTACATTGTCGTCACAGAGCTATCCTAACTGTAACCTTAACTGTAACACTAGGTCACCTGTAGTTCTCATTCAGGGCGCTGCGTTTGAACCAGAACCTAACCTCTGTACAAAATGTTTGTTCTCAGGACAAGAGCAGCCACATGGCGAAGTCAGAAAGGCCACGGGGGTACATCCAGTCTATCACAGGGTCTGACATACTGTCTAAAGAACACGCAAACCCTGGAAGAACACGGGGGAGAACATGCAAACCCCCCCTCTCATAGAAAGGCCCCTTACTAATCGATTAACTCTTGCAGCTCTATCAGGAATACTCAAGCCCCCGTCATGATGTGGCATTATTGTATCTACTGAGATTCAAGCAGCTCATTTACGCCTCCATGTCAAAGTGTTATAGTGTGTTTTTCGTGTTCATAATGTTAAATTACAGCTGTCAGTTAAATGTAGCCAAAATATGGAAACTGAATTCCCCAGTAAAAGCATCCAAAACTACAACAGCGAAGTTTCCTTCCACCACTGCGTAGTGCACACAGTGTACTCTGTCACAGTGTTACCAGGGATACTGTCACGTTTTTTTTTCCCTGCAAGGATTTGAATAAATCAAGCATTGTCTTATCTTGTTTGACTTGGCATGGCGTTACACACATTCAGAGTCAAGGATTTGGCATTGGAGGAGCAGCATAAAAACGCCGGCCCCGCGGCAGCTGAGGGCCGCCCTGCACAGCGCCCCTCTGTGATGCTCGGCCTCCCCTGTACCGGACCACTCCGTCGGGGCCCTCCGCTGCGGATATGACTCTGTTTCTGTGTCTGTGTGGATGTTTGATTGTGCTTCTGGCTTTGGTGGCGGTGTACTTGAAGCTCAGAGGGTCCGAGCACGGCCCCCAGGGGCCCCCTTGCCTGCCCGCACTGCCCCTGATCGGCAGTCTGCTGAGTCTGCGAAGCCCGCACCCTCCCCATGTGCTCTTCAAGGTGCTGCAGGGGAAATACGGAGACACGTACTCCCTGATGATGGGCTCCCACACCGTCATCGTCGTCAACCAGCACAGACACGCCAAAGAGGTCCTGCTGAAGAAGGGAAAGATGTTCGCAGGGAGACCTAGAACTGTGGGCACACCTCCTCTTTAATGTCTTCATCATCTCTTCTCTTCTTCGTCTCGGCATCGGCAGTTGTCACTTACATGTTTGTTTTTCTTCCTTTTCCCCGTCCCCGCCCTGTGTGATTGAAGGTGACCACAGACGTTCTGACCAGAGATGGGAAAGACATCGCGTTCGGAGACTACAGTGCCACCTGGAAGTTCCACAGGAAAATAGTCCACGGAGCTCTGTGCATGTTCGGGGAGGGCTCGGCGTCCATCGAGAAGATCGGTGAGTGCACATCCCTCTTTCAATTACCTCTCAAATTTATATTTATGTACTGAATATTATTTTACTGCCCCACATTAATTTGACGCCTTTAGTCACTGGTTACTCCAAAGATTGTTTTTTACATAAAAGTAACCACTCACTTCATAAAACACTGTAAACTTTGTACTGTAAACTACCCAACAGTTTATAAAGTAGTTAAAACAACTATTAAACAGCCATGTACAGTCATTTCTTTGTAATTATCCTGTCATTTCATATCACTCTGAGTTGTGTCATTCTGGCTAATGTGTTCTTTTACTTTTGACACTCAAAGCACATTTTGCTGCAAATACTTTAACGCAGGATTTTGAATTACCTTGAGGTATTGCTACTTTTACTCGAGTGAAAGATTTTAGTTTCTTATTCCGCCGCGGTTGATAGTGGGTTGGAAGGTGGCTACAAATCACAGTAGACAACAGAAATGTAAACTTTCACTCCCTCTTGGATTTAATCGTCAGGATTCCATCACTTTCAGTCTCTAGTAGTTGAGTGGACTGTAAAAGCATAAAGCAGAGAACAATCTTCTAAATTGTTCTTATTCATAACAGTTTCCATGTTAAGACCTAAAACCAAAAATGTGTCTGTTTGTCTCTTAGTATTTTCTGACTTCTACTGGTTCCTGGTGAAGTCATAAATCTTTAAAAACACCTCGACCAAAATATAGACTTTCAATTTTTAAAAGGCTCGTTCATTTCCTGAAACAACAACAACCAAACAAAAAGGAAAAAAAAGTGCATTTGTTGGGGACTATTTCCGGAGGAGATTATTCCATTTCTGGAGTATTTTGGAGACAAAGCATCGTACACATGTCAATAAGTGAGTACGTCTCCTCTGTGCCTCCTGCGTCCTGCCTCAGTGTGTGCCGAGGCCCAGTCTCTGTGCTCCGTCCTGTCGGAGGCGGCGGCCGGCGGACTCGCCCTGGATCTGTCCCCCGAGCTGACGCGCGCCGTCACCAACGTCATCTGTTCGCTCTGCTTTAACTCCTCCTACTGCCGCGGCGACCCGGAGTTCGAGGCCATGCTGGACTACAGCCAGGGCATCGTGGACACGGTGGCAAAGGACAGCCTGGTGGACATCTTCCCCTGGCTGCAGGTAAGACAACATGACACGATCAGAGAGAAGAATGATTAGAGCACAACTTGAATATTGGAAATGAGGCAATAAATAAGAAGACATTCAGTAGATGTAAAGGAACATGACTACAGGTGCATCCTGAGGGGTTTTGAACATCGGTGCAGAAGTAAAAACTAAGCTCAAATAAATGTAGTCATTTGTTCACATGTAAAAAAAATATGTTCCTAGCAAAATTAGATATTTAAACCGAACCTTACTATCCAAATCATATGTGGATGCAAAGATGAATGATGCGACAAATACACAAACAGAAAATACTGTATATCATAATGTGTATATGCACACACCTCCTCAGTGTCTGTCTCTCCTGTCTGTCGCAGGTTTTTCCCAATGCAGACCTGCGCCTTCTGAAGCAGTGCGTTTCCATCCGAGACGAACTCCTGCAGAAGAAATACGATGAACACAAGGTACAGTTTTCTGCTTCAGAATGAATGTGCACTAGAAATGGCGACTGCTTTGTCATTTGTCAGTGACCAAACCTGACCTGCAACTGGAACTCACTAAAGTGTGAAAACTTGTCTTACTGTGTAGAATAAATCACAGGCCATACTGTACAATTCGACAGATACGAAGGATAAAGTTTCCAGTATGTTTATTTGATCATATTTACATATATCCTCTATGTATGTTCGTGGTGACCCCCTGCAGGCCAACTACAGCGACCACGTGCAGCGGGACCTGCTGGACGCCCTGCTCCGAGCCAAGCGCAGCGCCGAGAACAACAACACGGCGGAGGTCAGCGCGGAGTCGGTGGGCCTCAGCGACGACCACCTCCTCATGACCGTGGGAGACATCTTCGGGGCCGGAGTGGAGACCACCACCACTGTGCTCAAGTGGGCCGTCGCCTACCTCATCCATCACCCGCAAGTGAGGCTGAGGCAGCAGCAGGGTGCAGACAGGGCAGGGGGGGGGGGGGGGGGCTGTTACTTTAATAATCTGAAGTGCCTTACACTGCAGTTCCTCTGGAGTCCACTAGATGTCACTGTAATCACATAATTGAGTTATTATACTGTGCGTTGTGTTATGTTGTTTTTTTTTTACCTCTGACTGTGTTTTGTGTGGCTGTGTAGGTGCAGAGGCGTATCCAGGAGGAGCTGGACAGTAAAGTGGGCGGCGGGCGGTGGCCCCAGCTCGGCGACAGGGGCAGTCTGCCGTACCTGGAGGCCACCATCAGGGAGGTGTTGCGCATCCGCCCCGTGGCCCCGCTGCTCATCCCGCACGTGGCCCTCAGTGACACCAGGTACACGCGACGCTGTCGCGACACCCATTCACTGTCATCCTCCTCAGAGAGGATGGAAGCAAAGCACCTGATCAGTAACTAATCAAATCAGCCGCAGTTATGTTGAACAGACATTCGGCCTGAAGCCAGACGCGTTAACAACAGCAGGTACATTTCTTGAACATTGTGTTGCGTCTGGGTAGAGCATGCAGGAGGCAGGACATGATGATGATTCAACTGTGGAAAACAGTGTTTGTGATTATGGTCATCAACATGTCCACCCACTCGCTGAGGTTTTCCTGCTGCCCTTTTACAATGCGCTTACTCAAATGTTTTCCCGATATTTTACTCGGGGGGTTGGATTTTAGAAAGATGTCGGGACTTCAGTGCCTGTCTGAAAGCAGCTTCCTATAAGCTCCTCTTCTGTGTCTGTGCTCCTCTGCAGCATCGGCGACTACACCGTGAGGAAAGGAACCCGAGTCATCATCAACCTGTGGTCTCTGCACCACGACGAGAAGGAATGGACAAACCCAGATCTCTTTGACCCAGGTGAGAGGAACCGGCACTGTGCCATAATATATTGAAGTAAGTAAATACAATAAGAACAAAATGGCACTCTTGCTTAATTCTTACACAATAGAATACAGTCCATAAAGAAGTCAAATTGATCTATTTCTCAGAACGTAGCCCAAATATGATAAACATCAGCACCGCTGTTGTTTGGCTTCTATGACCCCCGTCGGCTTCTTCCGCAGGTCGGTTCCTGAACAGCGACGGCACGGGTCCGATCATCCCGTCGTCCAGCTACCTGCCGTTCGGCGCCGGGGTCCGGGTGTGTCTGGGCGAGGCCCTGGCCAAGATGGAGCTCTTCCTCTTCCTGTCCTGGATCCTGCAGCGCTTCACGCTCTCCGTCCCGCCGGGCCACGCGCTGCCCAGCCTGGAGGGCAAGTTCGGCGTGGTCCTGCAGCCGGCCAAGTACAAGGTGAACGCCGCGCCCCGGCCGTGCTGGGAGAGGAGCGAGGGCCAGGCGTGTTGAGGCCGGCTCCGGCCAGCGGCTCTCGGTCGTGAGTCGACATCAAGCGAGCAGCGGTGAACTGATCAAATCGGAACATCTCTTTGTATTGCATGACATTTATTATTATTATTATTATTTAGAATGTAACTGTCAAACAGTAGTTACTGTCAAACAGTAGTTCCAGACATTATTTATGAATAGTTTGATGAAATGCAATATTTGAACAAGTTCTCTCTGCTGCCATGAGAAAACCTGATATGGACAAGGTATCAATATTTAATAGGAGAAGCTGCCTGAATCTTTTAAGGCAAATATATGGATTCTGCCTGTAAGAGTCGTTCAACCATGAGTCCATTGAGCAATACTGATACCAAGCAGCTACACATATACTGTATAATGTTCTGCCTGTCAGCCTGTACCTGCTTTTGAAATATATTATATATATATATATTTTATTTTTGTTTCTGTCTCAGTGTACAATGTAATTTCCTCTGTTTAAAGTTACACTTCCTGTAACGCCCTTTGGAAAAAAAAGAATCTTAGTTCCTTTCATTTTCTTTTAATGTATTCAATAACCTTTTATTAAAGGCTTTTATTTGCAAAAAATGTGCTCTGTCATCTTTTTTCAAGACACTTAAAATATGATGAATCACACTTATAAAACAGGGGAAAGGAGAAACGAAGGCCTGCGTCTCCCAGTGTGGAAGGTTGAAGGGAATGAATTAATAATACGGAAGACAATGAGGGCCATTAGAGACAAAATGAGGGGGAAGATTTTTTAAATTTATTTAACATTTCGATTAAAAAGTCGAAATGTCACGAATAAAGTTGAAATACTCCAAACGTCCGTGTTGTGGTTCCAGTTCAGCTGTCACACGTCCACGTTAACTAGCGTTAGCAAAGCTACGCTAAGCTTCGGTAACTGCGTGCCTCTCGAAACTCATTAACGGTTGTTTGCAGTTGAACTTTATCGTGTCGGGACACACGTTGACGTTCATGTTGCAAACACCCGGTGTCACCGCAATCGCTTCTTCCAGATTCAGCCTGTCAATAATAATATCGCAACTTTACACCTTGGTTAGCAGCTAGCGGTAGCTTAGCAAACTGGCTAACAAAACAACAACATCGGGTTGTTGGGTGCTGCTGGAATGTGCTTTCAGGTCACAATTTTTGATTTTATTCTCAACATTTTGACTTTGTTCTCGACATTTTGACTTTATTCTCAATATTTTGACTTTTTTCTTGACATTTTGACTTTATTGTCGATATAATATTTCAACTTTATTCTCGACATTTTTACTTCATTGTCGATATAATATTTCCACTTTATTCTTGACATTTCGACTTTATTCTGGAAATGTTACAAAAATATTTAAAAAATAACAATAAACAACTGATTCGAAAAAAAAAGTCACTTTCTTTAACATTGAGAGATAGGGTGGTTTCTCTTTTCTTTCTTTTTACACTTTCAACAATTTTCCAGGGAATAACACGTTTCTTGATTTGAGAAAAATAGCATATTTAGGGGAATGAAACTGTGGGACCTTGGGGAGCCACTGAGCTTCTCTCTGTGGTTACCAGAGGCCTCACCAACATTGATACTACATGCAGCCACGCTACTTCCTCTCAGGATTATCTCTAGTGAATCGTGTTGATGTTTGAATCCATTATTCCCACCGTTTTTCTTTCTTTCCCTTGAGCAAAGAAAGCGGTGTAACCCTGCAGCCTGGTGGTTTGTGCAGGTTCTTTCTCTGTTCACACTCATTCATCTGTCCGCGGCCCTGAGCTCGGCCCTTTGTACAGACCATACACACCAAAGTGTTTTCACAGATTCTAAAGACAGAGTGAGGAACCTGTCAGTCAGTGGGTGTGAGCTGTGTGTGTGTGTGTGTGTGTGTGTGTGTTTGTGTGTGTGTGCGTGTGTTTGTGTGTGTGTGTGTTTGTGTGTGTGTGAGTGTGGGTGTGTTTGTGTGTGTGGGTGTGTTTGTGTGTGTGTGTGTGTGTGTGTGTGTGTGTGTGTGTGAGTGAAGCTCCGGGCTCCAGGAGTGTGTGAAGCAGCGTCAAGTGTTTCTGTGGCTCTATTGGCACCATTCATACACCTGTTTTGTTGGGGGTGTGCTGATTGACACACACAGACCGCCCCCCCCGTGCACTTGTCCTCTCATTGGTGCGTGCCCGTGTGTGTGTGTGTGTGTGTGTGTGTGTGTGTGTGTGTGTGTGTGTGAGAGTGAGAGAATTCTCCCGCGCCACCCTCGCCCCCTCACACCTGACCGTGCGTCGGCGGTCAGTGGCACAGTGCGCCAGGGCCAGGCCCCCCAGCCTCCAGCCCCCAGGCCCCCGGCCCCCAGGCCCCCAGCCCCCCGGCTCCAGTGCCGTCACTCCTCCAGCGAGCCTGCCCGGGGAAGAGGCGCAACATGCCGCGGTCCTTCCTGGTGAAGACGCACCAGAGCAGCCGGAGACCGAGCTACAAGGACGGGGGAGCGAGGACGCAGAGCGCCGGTAAGAGAAGAGCCTCTCCGCCGGACACAAGTCCGGAGCTATGATGAGGGAACTACAGAGTAGAGTTTATATCAGGACAGAAGAAAACTTATCCAGAGTTACACGAGCTGACAGAGAGAATTATACTTTGCTGTTGTATAAGGGAATTAACAGTGTTTACTAGTAAATAAATCAGTAACATTTCTGACATTTAACTCGTTTCACGTAAACTTTCCCTCCATTTATCATATAATAATATTAATATGTAATCATATTCATGTTTTAACCTAATATAGATAGACAGATAGATAGATAGATAGATGAATGGATGGATGGATAGGTAGATAGATAGATAGATAGATAGATAGATAGATAGATGGATAGATAGAGAGATAGATAGATAGATAGATAGATAGATAGATAGATAAATGGATGGATAGATAGATAGATAGATAAATAGATAAATGGATGGATGGATCAATGGATAGATAGATAGATGATAGATAAATGGATAAATAGACAAATAGATGATAGAATAATAATAATAATAATATCAAACAGAAAGTTGTAAATCAAATAATATCAAACGTTCTGTTTGATATCATGTTCAGAAATGTTTTTTTTACATGATGTGCGTGTTCTTTTGCCATATTTTTTGCCTATAGATGCTCTATCATAGAGATTGAAAACCTTGTTAAAGTATTCGTAATACTCCTTTATATACACATCCTGCAGCGTGTTTTAAAGCAGCACAGCTATTTTCAAAAGTGTGACTAAGAGAGTATAGTGCTGCATTAAGGGGAAGTGATAGGTTTGTCTGAGCAAAAACAAAAAAAATGCAGTTTTGTGATTAGCAGGTGCAAAATCCGATCCCGAAAGAGTTTGAGCATTGTCCCCCCGGTCCTGAAGAGACCGGAGGGGCCCCATCAAACAGCCTCAATAGCCCGCGTACTGGTCCTCCAGGCACCTCTCGACAGACCCCTCCTTCAGCCTTCCTATTTGTTCCAGTGCAACCTTTAAAGCAACCCCCCCCCCCCCCCCCCCTTTCCCCTCTGTGTCCACAACAATCTGTTAGCATCAGAATAGGTCCAAGAAGGAAGAAGAGCTGGGAATAAGACTGAACTCTCATCTTCAGCTAAGAGGAAACTATGCAGTGACATGAAGTTGTGTTTGTTTAAACTCCTAGGACAAACTATTTGTGTTCGTGATCTTGTCAGATATAAACTTGGTTTCAAATCTGAAACCTAATCGGAAAATATGAAAAGACAGCCATTTTTCAGTAATTAACAGAAAACCTTTTTTTTTGTGGTAATGAAAATGTATTTTGAGCAGGGCTGGGAAACCTCCAGCCGCTGGGCCATATAGAGGCTGGAGGTAAGACAATTTGTTCCGGCTCGCCAGAAAATTTATGAATACAAAAAGAAGAAAATTATGAAAGACAGAAGAAAAACAATGATGACAGCATTTTTTTTTTTGCGATAAAAGAGAGAAATAAGATACCAGTCTAACGTCCTTCAGATCTCGAGCATCATTGCTCGTATCAAAATATACATTCTTAGGTACAAGATATTGAAAAAAACAAGGAACGAAGGATAACCACAATCAATTTTAAGTTCTTCTCTGGCTTGTGATGAAACAAAAGACATAAGTGAGGATCTGTGTGAGCAAGTTGTTTTGGCTAAGACCAACTGTGAGTGTCATCATCCTCATCATCATCCTCATCACAACCATCATCCTCATCATCATCCTCATCACTACCATCATCCTCATCACAACCATCATCCTCATCATCATCATCATCATCATGCCGTTCCAAAGAGCAGCATTTCCAGCCATCGCATCAGAGAGGTTGGTGTGTTCAATAACTTAGTTTGGCTCATGAAGGATGTTGAAATGACCCCTGATTTAGAAGAAGCCTGAGTCACACGTGCAGGACGCTCACACACACACACACACACACACACACACACACACACACACACACACACACACAAACACACACATCTGCATGGCTGAGTTGTATTTTTGATGACCCTTTTCATCCATCATTGTGTGTGTGTGTGTTTGTGATGTGATGGTACTGATATATATTTGTGTTTATTCCACAGAGGCCCCCTACAGCACACATGACGACCACCACCATCACCGTCAAGCCCCGAGCCCTCGGCTACAGCACAGAGCCCAGTCCTTCTCCTCCTCATCCTCCTTATCCTCCTCATCCTCCTCCTCCTCCTCCTGCGCTCTTTCTCTCAGAGCCGTCCAACTGCATCTTCCGCCGTCTGCAAACATCTCCACCGTCTCCCTCATAGGCCCCTCTTTGGAGGCGTACAGTAGAAGCGCCGCAGAAGCCTACAAACCAGCAGAATCCTGCACCCAGGTGAACCTGGAAATCCAGTATGTCACAGGTGACCTCCAGAGGAGAGAGAGCCTCCTCGCTCCGTCCCTCCCTCTCCTGGCCCTCTTCCCGGCCGTCCTTCCAGGCGGCGGCAGCAGCGGTGGCGGCAGCAGCAGCAGCAGCAGCAGCAGCAGTAGCCAGGAGAGCTTTGAGTGTTTGGACTGTCACAAAGAGCACTTGAGCTTCTCGGGCCCCACCAAGCACAAGCAGCTCCCGTGTGAGTGGAGCGGCAAGAAGTACTTCAGCTGCAAGTACTGCGAGAAGGAGTACGTCAGCCTGGGAGCGCTGAAGATGCACATCCGGACGCACACGCTGCCCTGCGTGTGCAAACTCTGCGGCAAGGCCTTCTCCAGACCCTGGCTGCTGCAGGGACACATACGCACGCACACAGGTCAGTCGCACGTCGTTCACACATGTAAGGACAGCAAATTTATTTATTAAGCACAAAAACAGCAGCTGTTGGCTAAAGTGGTGTACAGACAAAATACCAAAAACCATGAAACAAAACAATAAAAACACAAGCACCAACAAGTTTTGAGTGTATTATGGGGAAGGTAGGGATGAAGGTAGGGATGAAGGTAGGGATGAAGGTAGGGATGAAGGTAGGGATGAAGGTAAGGATGAAGGTAGGGATGAAGGAAGGGATGAAGGTAGAGATGAAGGTAGGGATGAAGGTAGAGATGAAGGTAGGGATGAAGGTGGAGATGAAGGTAGAGATGAAGGAAGGGATGAAGGTAGGGATGAAGGTAGGGATGAAGGTAAAGATGAAGGTAGGGATGAAGGTAGGGATGAAGTTAGGGATGAAGGTAGGGATGAAGGTAAAGATGAAGGTAGGGATGAAGGTAGGGATGAAGGTAGGGATGAAGGTAAGGATGAAGGTAGGGATGAAGGTAGGGATGAAGGTAGGGATGAAGGTAAGGATGAAGGTAGGGATGAAGGTAGGGATGAAGGTAAGGATGAAGGTAGGGATGAAGGTAGGGATGAAGGTAGGGATGAAGGTAAGGATGAAGGTAGGGATGAAGGTAGAGATGAAGGTAGAGATGAAGGTAGGGATGAAGGTAGAGATGAAGGTAGGGATGAAGGTAGGGATGAAGGTAGGGATGAATGTGGAGATGAAGGTAGGGATGAAGGTAGGGATGAAGGTAGGGATGAAGGTAAGGATGAAGGTAGGGATGAAGGTAGGGATGAAGGTAGGGATGAAGGTAAGGATGAAGGTAGGGATGAAGGTAGAGATGAAGGTAGAGATGAAGGTAGGGATGAAGGTAGAGATGAAGGTAGGGATGAAGGTAGAGATGAAGGTAGGGATGAAGGTAGAGATGAAGGTAAAGATGAAGGTAGGGATGAAGGTAGAGATGAAGGTAAGGATGAAGGTAGGGATGAAGGTAGAGATGAAGTTGGAGATGAAGGTAGAGATGAAGTTAGGGATGAAGGTAGGGATGAAGGTAGAGATGAAGGTAGGGATGAAGTTAGGGATGAAGGTAGAGATGAAGGAAGGGATGAAGGTAGAGATGAAGGTAGGGATGAAGGTAGGGATGAAGGTAAAGATGAAGGTAGGGATGAAGTTCGGGATGAAGGTAGGGATGCCACTGTGTGGAAATAAACTCGTGACAACACCAGTGTTGCAGATTACACTGGACATATTACAAGAAAAGACATGGCTGGGTCGTATCTGTGAAGCACTTACTCCGATTCTTAACATTACATTTTGCTGCAGGCAGCCTCACTCTTGTGGTGAAATTAAAGGTGAATACAATGTGCAATGTTTCCCATTAATTACCTTGACCGCCATCGCCTAATTTGTTGCGCCACAATGTCAAGATAAGCTGAGATGATTCTCAGTTTCTCATAACAACATAACATATCTCTAACTGAAGTATTCCATGGGAAAAAGACACAAAATGATCATAAAGAGACACTAAATGACCATAAGGAGACACAGAAACAACCACAGAAACACAAAATGGCCATAAAGAGATGAGAATCAATCCTTAGAGAGACACAAAACAACTACAAAGACATAAAGCGGCTGCAAAAAGATGAAAAACAGAGAGGCGGTTGTTTCAATGTGTAGAACCTACACGGGAGCATTTATCGTTATTTATCGTGTTCATTGGCTCATTGTTTCGTGGCTTCTCTCCTCACACCTTGTTATCGATTATCAGTATTATCCTTTACTCGGAATGTCACTGATCATCCCTCCGTCACCGTGACTGACACCAGACACTGTGTGTGTTTCCCTCCGCAGGAGAGAAGCCGTTCTCGTGCCTCCACTGCAGCCGAGCGTTTGCCGACCGGTCCAACCTGCGCGCTCACCTGCAAACGCACTCGGAGGTGAAGAAGTATCAGTGTGCGAGCTGCTTGAAGACCTTCTCCCGGATCTCGCTGCTGGCCAAGCACCAGGAGGCGGGCTGCCCCGTGTCCTGACAGCACCCGGAAAGTTTCACTGCTGAATGATGAACAAAGTCTTTGGGATAAAAGACCTGCTACACTGTCTCTGCATACTTTGGTGTGTGGACCCCGAAACCCTCTTGTCATGTGGTGACTGATTTGATTTAGATTTGATTGTCCCGTCAGGAACTATTTGCCTAGTTACCCAAGTGTATACAAAGTGTTTACAACGTTGGACAGAGTGACAACGCCGAAGTTGGCATTGATGAAACAGCGTCAGATGTATGTTGATGTTCGTATCGCCCCTATGGCCTGGAAGATAGAAGAAAGAAGCCCCGGTAGGACAGTTATGGAGTCTCGTGACGGGGATCCTCGTCCCATGCTCCTCACCTCATCTGACGGTTTTTAAGGTGGAGGTTTCAATTCCTGAATCCCATCATTGACCTCGTCTCCGGTACAGGTCTTGATTTATAGTTAGCTGTGGCATTTGAAATATTGATGTCAGTTATTAAACATAGATACTGCAGTAATTGCTGATAATCCACGTCAGCTATCGTGTGTGTGTGTGTGTGTGTGTGTGTGTGTGTGTGTGTGAGTCATCAAGTTGCGTGTGTTGCCTTAATGACCATCCTGCATCAGGTAGACAGGTAAAAAGCCAAATGAGGATTAATATTCAATAATCAGATACAAGTGTTGAAAAAGACTGAGTAAACACCTAACATGAGTTTTGGGCTTGTATTTCTAATCACAACGGGTCAGGGCTTCCCTCTCTTAAGATGCAGTGACAACAAGTAGAGTATCCAGTCACATACTGCTATGGTATTGAATCACGCGAAGATTGGGTTAGATGTCGTTTTGTTTTTTTGTTTAAAACCTGCTAGAAATAAAATCCAGGCGTTTTAGATGGAGGGTGAAAAGAGGAGCTGCAGGAATGGGCAGTTATGAGAACACTGATGCCTTTTTCTGAACATTAGAGCATGGAAACCTTTTCAAGTGGTCGCCCAAATTAAAATGATGAACCTGAATATGAGCATGATATGTCACCTTTAATATACAGTACATGAGAAGAGGCTAGCTCAGACAAGCCATGAAGTAGAGGTAACGTGTCCCCAGATTGCGGCTTGAGAAATCTTATCTATCAGAAGAGTCTCTCTGAAATCCATGTTTAGATCATCAGCGTTATCCTTTGTCTGGACAGGCTTGGATACGACTTTCTTCTGCGGCAATGTGCAGCTTATCAAAAAAGATGATCCAAGTTTTTCCAACAGACACTTGCTGTCACGAAGCTGCACACACACTTGCCCTGCCCTACACCTGCAGTGTGGAGTGTGCGAGCATCTGTTGTTTGCCCACCAGAACGGCTCCGCCGTGATGTCATGGAATGCTATGAATAGCAACCGTCAGTGGAACATGTGTCTAAATATTCCCCAACCATTCGGCCAGGTTAATTTTCGAGTGCCCACAGATGCTATTCTGACCCCCGCAGACCTATAAATAGACGGAAAGCTGTTATATTGGGCGCGGGGGGCGGCGCCCACATCTCACAGTGTGTCAGTAATACAAGACAGCACCGCCGCATTTAGCTGCTGTCAAGACATGAGGCCTATTATTTGGCTCCACGGATACAGTGAAAAAAACACACGTGTGTGTGTGTGTGTGTGTGTGTCGGGTGAGGGAAGAAATAGACACAATGGCCAGTAGATTACGTTGGTATTTTTTCCACAGTGAGTCTGTGAGTGTTTCCATAAAGTCCCTCGCCACAGGCCTCCGATGACACAGTGTTACACTTGTTACCGAGGCATTAGCCTCAGTGTGTGAGGAACAGGGTGTGTGTGTGTGTGTGTGTGTGTGTGTGTGTGTGTGTGTGTGTGTGTGTGTGTGTGTGTGTGTGTGTGTGTGTGTGTGTGTGTGTGTGTGTGTGTGTGTGTGTGTGTGTGTGTGTGTGTGTGTGTGTGTGTGTGTGTGTGTGTGCGTGCGTGTGTGTGCGTGTGTGTGTGTGTGCGTGCGCTAATTAGGGCTGAAGGATGGAGAAGGTCAGATGCTGTGGTGGAGTCAGACGAGGGGAAGCAGAAGGACCCTTTAAGGTTGTGTGTGTTTTAATTGCCAACGATGGCTGAACCACCTGCTGCCGGTTAGAAGCCACGTTTGGCGGGGGGAAAAAAACCTTTTACACCTTTAAGGGGTTTCTCCAAAAATGTCTCATCGCGCCTCCACAGAGTCGGGCATGATCGATTCAATGATCGAAATCAAAGCAGCAGAAGGCTACGATGTTCTTATGGGTCATCAGCCGTTTCGCCGTTTCTTCAATTTGTTTCCGGCAACAAAGCACTTGAACGTGACGTTCTCGTTTATTGCGACTTCACGATGGGGATCTCCACTTTAGGCTTTCTGATATAACTGTTATGAAGATATGATTTCCAGATTTACAAGGCAGCACAGGGACTACAGGTACTACATTCTTATACCACACAGACGTTGTAGGAAGGTTATGGCTTTTTGGGCCTGAAGGAAAACTTTGGTTAAGTTCAAGGAAAGAGTGGGGGTTTTGGTGAAACATTAAAAAAGTCAACACTAAGTGAGGTACCCGAACCAGTTGGCTCCCTCAATGGCTGCAGCTACACTTGCACGTCCTCGCTTTCACCAAAGAGACGAGCTGTTCAGTAAACGCGTCGACAACCTTCGGTTGTTTGTACTAAAACTGAGTATAATGGGATGCTTTTGCATGGAAAACTAATATAAATCATCAAAAATGTCAGTAAAAGAAAACCTTAAGGCGCCGATGAGCGGCAGATTGCAGATTTTTTTTCCCCTCACACATTACTCGCTCCCGTGAATCTGCATATGGAACAAATATGGGGGGACATTTGATTCCTCCTGGTACGCACAAACAGTGTGCAACCTTTTCTCAGCAATTTGTCTAAAACAGTATATCAGAAGTCCAAGGCCTTTCTCTTCGATGCTGGGAAACAAGAAAGAAGAATTCAAAATGTTTAATTCAGTGTGTACAGAGCCATGATGAGTGTGTGTGTGTGTGTGTGCGTGCGTGTGTGTGTGTTTGGTCATGTTTATAAAGGTGAAGTGAGTGAATCTGTGGTGTGGAGACGGACAGGAGAGATGGAGCTGGGTACTGTATATCTGAGCAGCTCAGTGAAGTTGCAACAGGTGCTGCCTGATAACATTTCCAACTACGCCAAACAAGCCATTACACCCCCGCCTCTTTTTCCACTACGACCCCGAGGAGGAGTGTGTGTGTGTGTGTGTGTGTGTGCAGTCATCTTGAGGGCACACACACTTTAGTCCACTAAAGGTTCAGTTCAGCCACATTATTAAATGTGCACATTCTCTCTTTCCGTTTGTGCGGAAAGCTGCGGTTTTGAATGTGTCCAGGGTTTGGAGATGTGATCGGTGATACTTCTGCCTCCACCCTGGTACAGTGGAGGAGTTTCATGTGTGATGCTCGCACATCAAGTGGAAGTGATTGACAAACTCTGTTCCCCTCCACTGGATCGGAGCGGACACAGAACTCTCGTGGACCACTTAACAAAAACACCACTTTCAACATATTCCGTTTTTCAATTTTATTGAAGGAGAAAAGAAAAAAATGCTACGGGAATTGTGTTGTGATAAAACCCAAAACAGAGGCCAGGGGGCCATTCGAGGGCCATACTGCATTACTGAAAAAGGAAAATCACACCAACCTCCAACCTCTTAATGTGATGGCTGGACCTTTATGCCATGTGACTATACTGTTTTGAGAATCAGTGTTTCGTGCACTCCCATGTTGGTATTACATGTGGTTGAGAACATCTTTGTGATCCTCGTGTATGTGACAAACATCAGCCGCGACAAGATATTAAATGCAAAAGCTCAAAAAACAGATTGTTGACACTTTTTTTTGGGGGGGGGGGGGGGAAGAAATGTATTTAACTGGAGCGTTGAGAAACACACTGATGAACACGGAGCACACAAGCTGAAACAACGCAAGAGTCTCAGAATTCTGCTACAGAGGTAAGAGTGCTGTGAACAAGCATTAGGTAACAAACAGAAAAGAGATTGCTCTTATAACATGAATATATATATATATATATATATATGAACAAACGGTGAACAGAAGAAATGGAAGTATTAAACAAGGGGTTGTAATCTACTCTAATATCTAACATGTTATGCAGGAAGAGCAGTTTAGAGAGGGAGGTCTCCACTGTGCATGTGCAAAAAGTATTTTCTATACTTTATGGTTTTGAATTCTCTGTAGGAAAGCCCAGACTTTGAGTTTACTCAGTCGCACTTTTGACTTTTTCAACATCTACGTGTGTGTTCATGCTGCAAAGATGGTAGATAGTACAGATCGTGTCTGGGTGGTTCAAACTGAAGTGAATAATATACATCTATGTGAATGGAAATGTTCACAATATGAATAATTATTATTATTTTATCATTCATGCATGTACAGACTACAGAGGTGTGTCTGTACAGTACATTTTCATCTGTGTGACGAACTCTGTAACCATACTGCTCAAAGGTCATTGACTTGGGAATCTCTCCCTCCTTCGTCAGAGACAGACGTGAACGTCATAACGAGCGTTTCCTTGTCGTCCCTAATTATTTTGACCACAAAAACATTATTGGAAGAGAAAAAACGGCACATGCTGCCCATTTCAGTTCAACAGATATTTGGAAATTTCTATCATACAAATAAAACTAATGGTACATTTTCTATTAAACAAACAAACAAACGAACCCCTGATACTTTTATCTTTCTTTTTTTAAATGTACAAGATCCTTGTTCTGAGACAGAACAACAATTCTGCAATGAAATTTCTTAGTAAAACATTGAACAAGAAAAGAGATCAAATTCAACAAATAACAATCCAACAATTATTTAAAAAAACTCAATGAATTAAAGTGCAAACCATGAATGCCTCTGTGAATACATCATCCACAATGAGCTTCTCCATTTTTTTTTCTCCATAACCTGGCTCCATAGAAAACACGCTTTCCGTGTGTGTGTGTGTGTGTGTGTGTGTGTGTGTGGAGAAGGACTGACATCTGTTGGTCAAACTACAGAAAACATCTCTGTTCTATTCTCTCTAGTTGTATGTGTTTGTGTGTGTGTGTGTGTGTGTGTGTGTGTACATGCATTAACGGCAATTAAAGTTTGAAAATCAACTCCCGAGTCCCACAAAGGCTATGGACACACACACACATGTCTGACCTACTGTTTGTCTAGTTTTACACCTATCTTTCTTCACTCCTCTACTGTAACTTGGCGGATGCATCATACAAATATTCCTTGTTGCAGTTGAGTTGAAGAAGCAGGTGACAGTAACGTGGAGGATAAATAAACCTCAATCCAGCTCTTCCATAACTTTCTGATTCGCCCCCCAGCTAATATCTACAGATCGGTCTTGTAGGGGAGAAAAAAAAAGTGCAAATATTAGTTAAAAAAATATTCCCCATCCGACTTGAATGGGCTGCTAATGTCCCTTATTGTAAAGTTGAACCTTCTGTGGAGTTGATGACGGGTGTCTTTTGCATTCGGAGCCGTC